>NW_027496132.1:0-222109 GCF_021521415.1 Bidens hawaiensis
AAGATCTTGGGCAAATCCAAAGAGGGTTTTCCTGTACGTTCATCACAAAATATTTCGAGATCCCAATATACCCAATGCCAGATAGCTGCCAAAAAGCACAACCCAGAAAACAAAATATGCGCTCCAGCCACACCTTCGTAACTCCAAATACCCAGATTAGTTATAGTCCCCCCCGTGATACTCCAACCGCCCCAGGAATTGGTTATTCCTAAACGAGTCATGAAGGGTATAACGAACATACCCTGTCTCCACATTGGATCAAGAACAGGGTCAGAAGGAACCGGCCCAACCAGCAACCAAAGCTGTATGCATTATATGAACAGAAAGCAACCATCTGGGATCATTCAATACAACGGTATGAACACGATACCAAGGCAAACCCATGGAAACACCCCTTTATGAAAGAAAAAAGACACTATGTAACTTTATTGCATTGTAAAAGACTATACTATGACTATGTTATGGACCCCCCCCCCCATTTAGTTTTAGTAAATTATTTCAACGTAAGGGTTCATATTTGTTCTATTCTGTTGGTAATAATGGAACAATTTTGTTCGTAGGAACAAAGAGAAGCAGATTTATTCTATACTCGATAAGTACCAATACGCAATGGGGAAGTGAATGCCATTTTCTATGAGCGAATGTGCCCATACTTGTTCATCATTAGAGGACACTATTCGTAATAATTTTCCCTTTTTTTCTTGCTTTCTTTATCAAATTTTCATAAATGATGAATAAAATCTTATGAATTGAATAAAATCTGATTAGGATAAAGTACAATATTATAAAGAAAAAGAAAGGTTTTGTTACGTTTCCACATCAAAGTAAAATATAGTACTTAGTTCTTTTTTTATTTCATTTAATGCCTATTGGTGTCCCAAAAGTACCTTTTCGAAGTCCTGGAGAGGAAGATGCATCTTGGCTTGACATATAGTGCGACTTGTCAGATATATTTGGTCATCTGGGATTTCCCCGTTTTCTCCCCAGTCGAGATATCCTCTGTTTCGCCCACGAAAGATTCATTTCATCATCAAAATTTTGGAGCGTGAAGTGCAATTAGATCCGTTTTGGGGGGGATTCGGATTACTATTATCAATTAGAAGAATTTATGGTTGTCTTAGTTGGACTACTACATTGAAGTATCCAGGCTCCGTTAAAAAAAACCAAGTGGTAATATATCTATTTCTATTTTATTTTATATCATAAAGTATTCCTTTTTTTAAAGAAATTTTTTTTTCAAACTATTATGTTAATCAATTGAGTAATATGCATGAATCCGTCAACCTTTTTTACGGAATGCATGAATTGAAAAAAAGGGGGGGGATAACAAAAAGAAGTGGTAATAAGAACATTTGACTATATGTGCAAATCAAAATCGGGCAGATCTTTACTCGGAGTAGAGCATAAACCTAAAAAGATTAAAGAGGCCCATTTAAGAAGAAGAAAATGACATCGTGATTTGGATTGGATCTCGATGAAACAATCCATCAATGAGAAGTTAATTGGATAAGTTTAATGAATTCTTTTTTTTTTACATTCGTTATAAGGAAAGGAAGACAAACTCATATTTAGTGAAAAAAAATCCTTTTATTATAAGTTAGAAGGAACTTGCTATGAAAAAAGAAAAAGTATTGGAATATACACATTGATTTTTTTGAACCGTATACATTAAAAGGCGCCTATACGGTTCTTAAGGGATACAATTTGACCCTAATCAACCGACTTTATCGAGAAAGATTACTTTTTTTAGGTCAAGAGGTTGATAGCGAGATCTCAAATCAACTTATTGGTCTTATGATATATCTCAGTATCGAGGATGATACCCAAGAGTTATTTATAAACTCTCCTGGCGGATGGGTAATACCGGGAGTGGCTCTTTATGATACTATGCAGTTTGTGCAACCAGATGTACATACAATATGCATGGGATCCGCTGCTTCAATGGGATCTTTTATCCTGGTCGGAGGAGAAATTACCAAACGTCTAGCATTCCCTCACGCTTGGCGCCAATGAGGCTTTTATTTATTTGAGAGAAAAAAGAAGACTATGCCTTCGCCATATGAAATATGAATATGAATATTAAGTAATAATAGCATGGCACTTTGAATTCGATATAAATTTTTTTTTGTTTTCACAACATTAGCTTATGTATCGAGAGAGTAATATGATAAAAACGTATTTCCTATTTTCTTATTTTGGAAGTCCAGTTCAGCGTCACAAACTTTTTTCACACCAGAGGTCTCTTAACAATATTTCTATTTATGTTATGGAGCGAAAAAAAATTCTTTTTTCCTTAGTTTATTTATTATTTGATCAAATAAATAGCAACTTTGGGATTGCTGAATGACAGACAAATCACAGACAAAAAAAATATAATAAATATATATAGCAACGGAGCCATCATAGTATTTTTGAATTCCTCCGAAAGGAAGGGTGGTAAGTTGATCATTTACCGATCGGGGTCTGATCGATCCTATTTTTTATTTCTTTGATGGAAGGTAAGGGTCAATTTTATTGTAGAGCCGTATGCAATGCATAATGCCCGTACGGTTGTTCGATTCTATCTTTTTTTCTTGTTATTCTTTTATCTTTCTTTTATCTTCCCCTCATCATGAAAAAGAGAGAAACCTTTTATTATCTTATATCATCAGGGTAATGATCCACCAACCTGCTGGTTCTTTTTTTGAAGTAGCAACGGGAGAATTCATCCTGGAAGTGGGAGAACTGCTGAAACTACGTGAAACCCTGACAAGGGTTTATGTACTAAGAATGGGCAAACCCTTATGGGTTGTATTCGAAGACATGGAAAGAGATGTTTTTATGTCAGCAACAGAGGCCCAAGCTTATGGAATTGTTGATCTTGTGGCGGTTGAATGACAATAACCTGGATTTCGCGTCAATTCTGAAATGAACCCTGCCGAGTTGAATATTATTATTCTATGGAATCTTTTTTATTATTCTATTGAATAAAAGTAATTGATAATCATCCGGTTAGGATCGATCTAAACCAGCCCATTATGTATATGATTCAACATGCCAACGATTAAACAACTTATTAGAAATACAAGACAGCCAATTAGAAATGTCACAAAATCCCCCGCGCTTCGGGGATGCCCTCAGCGCCGAGGAACATGTACTAGGGTGTATGTGTGACTCGTTCAGATCATGAGCTAGAACAAAGGAAAGAGAACAATGTTCGAATATTAATGATCAAATAGGATATAACGGAAAAACAAACTAGATTTCCTATCTAAAAATGGATGATATCCCTTTTATTTTGTATGAAATTTATGGTTTCTGTTGGTGTAAATCCACTCACCTCAATTCAAAATGAGAAGCAATTCTCCATTGGTAGCAAATGGTTATCCATTAAGCGGAGGAAAGCTTAGTTAACATAGACCCCTCTTGCAAGAACGGACTAACAGGGTCAGTTACCCAGCCAACCTTCATAATTAAATACCGTTACTGTATAGGTAGAGCTTGTTGTGAAAGACCTATTACTGGATAATTCATGGGTAGAGTCGAAGAATGTGAACTATACAAGTTAGCAATAACATTGATTAAATGAAGTAAAGGCTCCGGTGTATAGAGAAGACCTCACCGTTGAAGAAGTAACCATAGAAACGATGGAATCCACTATTTCTTTATAATTACTTTGATTTTTTAATACCTAGTATAGTCAAATTTCGTATTTCGAGGTGAAATGTCTAGAAAAAAATCAAAAATTGTGGTTGGGAAGGTTATAGTAGCCAAAGCCATTGGAATTCTTAGTTTATACATTGGAAAAATCAGTTTTGTTATTAATATACTAGGAAAGGGGCAAAAGAATATCTGAAAGAAAGGAAATCTAGGAAATCTATTAGTTATTCGTTAAAGTTTCATTTATTCAATGACCAGAATTAGACGGGGATATATCGCTCGGAGACGTAGAACAAAAATTCGTTTATTTGCATCAAGCTTTCGGGGGGCTCATTCAAGACTTACTCGAACTATTACTCAACAAAAAATAAGAGCTTTGGTTTCGGCTCATCGGGATAGGGATAGGAAAAAAATCCATTTTCGTCGTTTGTGGATCACTCGAATAAATGCAGCAATTCGCGAAAGGGGGGTATGCTATAGTTATAGTAGATTAATAGATGATCTGTACAAGAGACAGTTGCTTCTTAATCGTAAAATACTTGCACAAATAGCTATATCAAATAGGAATTGTCTTTATATGATTTCCAATGAGATTATAAAAGAAGTAAGTTGGAAGGAATCCACCGGTTAAACGGAGTTTCCCGGAGAATGAACTCCGGGAAGGTCGAATAAAAAAGAAAATAAAAATGAATAGAATATGAGAAAATATGAGAAAATAAAGTAGTCAAAATAAAAATGAATCAACGCGTTCAAAAAAAAATTTTCTTCTTCCCAGATTCTTCTTTTTTTTCTTATGACACGAGAATTCAATCCGGATTCATGGATTTTGACCACAAAATAGAAATCCGTGTTTGAGTTCGGATGGGGGTTTGAATTCAAGTTTATAAAGAGTAAACCTACCTTTTTCTGCCTCTAAGACTAGTAGTTCTAGTGGTCGACTCAGTTCTTTCAAATTGTTTCTCATTATTAAGAAAAGGTAACAAAGATAAAATACGAGCTTGTTTTATAGCAATAGTAATTAATCGTTGTTGTTTCAAGGTCAATCTATTTACTCGTCTAGATAATATTTTTCCCTGTTCACTAATAAATCGACTAATTAAACTCATGTTTTTATAATCAATTCGATCCCCCGATTGGATCGGGGGCAAACGCTTACGAAAAGATCGCTTGGATTTAAGAAAAGTTCGCTTGGATTTATCCATGGTTTGGTTAGTTTATTTCTTATCCCTAAAATCCTATTTCAGCCGGATCTATAATTAGAATAAATAAATAGGATTTGGTTTGTTTATAATTATTTTTAACTACGTTAAATATGTTATATATATAATGTCATTTTTCCCTTTCCTTGCCTTGTAAGATTAAGATAAGGGCGCAAGTACTCGCTTCAATCTATTTCTTTATCTCCACGTGAATCGTATGTTTGTAACAATATGGACAGAATTTTCGTAACTCCAATCGATTAGGCGTATTGTGCCGGTTCTTTTGAGTAATATATCTGGAAATGCCCGTTGATTCCTTATTAACACCGTTTCGAACACAAGCGGTATATTCCAAAAGAACCGGTATTCGCACATCTTTACCCTTGGCCATGAACCTCCTTTGGATTTTTCATTTACTCAACTCTTCCTCTTTCAATCCGAAACGAAAAAGAAGAAAGGAAGGAAAAAACAAAATAGAATTTGTAACTTGCTATCCTCTTATGCAAGATTTCACTACACTCAATATCGGAAATAAGATAGAAAGATTTCTAAACTTTCAAATCACAGTACAGCATTTTATATTTTATATAAGTATCTTGTATAATACTCTTTCCCTAGAACCACTGTTTGTATTCGACTTCCATAGAATGAAATATTCATTTCATTCCAACCAGAACCCGAGTCTCACAGCAGTTGAATGCACTTTTATTCTTTCTCTTTCCTCCCTTCTTCTAAAAAAGGGAAAAACGAGAAAAGAAGGGGCTGATATTTAATTGTATCTCTAATATTCTTTATTCCTTCCCGCGCCAATAACTAGAATGGGAACGTCAACGCATCCGGGAAAAAATGATTAATCTCTATCAATAAACCTGCCAAAGAACCGAACCATAGAGTACTTAGTACCGGTGCCACGGAAAGATATGTTTTTAGATCTCGCATTGAAAAACCTCCTTCATTTTTTCATTTTATTGTAATCAATAAGATAATACATATTTAAATGTACAATTATCTAGTAAAAAAGATTTACTTTTTGTTAAATACAGAAAAAACGTCCTTTTCTTCTCCAATATTCCCCAAAAAGACTCAGTTATTTTTCCTTGGGGTTCCGTTCCATATTTCATATAGATAGAAGTCTTTTGCTATTATTATATGTTAAATGAGACCAAAAAGACGAAATGAAAAGAAAAATTCTAGGTTTTAATAGAGGAGATAACGATGTGGAAAACAAGACAGGAATTCTCTACAATGACACTGTAGACCAACGGAAGGGCTGTAGCGCAGCTTGGTAGCGCGTTTGTTTTGGGTACAAAATGTCACGGGTTCTCCTGTCATCCCTACCTATTACTGCTCCTTTGAGCAGTAATGAGGTATTTTTTAAAATCAACTCACAATGGACATATCATATAGAATCTTTCATTCTTATGACACTATATAGTATGCACACAATGACACTATATAGTATGCATACAAGATGTATTGGGGCCAATTCTTTTCTTTTTTCGTTACAGTATTCTCTTTTATGATAAGAAAGCGTTCTTAGTTCAGTTTGGTAGAACGCGGGTCTCCAAAACCGATGTCGTAGGTTCAAATCCTACAGAGCGTGATTCGGATCTTCTTCGATCGAATTCGGCTGAAACACTAACTAGAACTGGAACAGCAATCTTAATTTGACCTCCTGGATATTAAACAAAGGAGGAGGTCAAAAAAGGGGGGGATGTTAATTAATCAAAGGTCCAACTGATCGCCACGCCAGTATTGTAAGTATGCAGTTACAAATAATCCAGCCAAAGTAATAGGAATTAGACCTAACACGATTCCAAAAAGAAAAACTTCAATCATTTCAATTTGTTTGAAAGGAGAAAAAAGAGGTAATATCTATACCTACATATTAATCCAAATTACCACGAGTCTCAATGACCAAGAATTGGTAATTGACACGATAAGTAACTAGAAATACACAGAAGTTCACGGAAAGATTTCCTTTTATGAATTGTGCAATTCATTTCAAATAAGTCGTATCTTGCTCAGACCAATAAATAGAGCTGAGGTTATAGTTAAAGCCGTTAGTAGAAAACCGAAATAACTAGTTATTATAGGCATCAAGGAGCTAAATGAAATATGTTATTTTTATACATATGTTTATAAAAAAGCACTTACCTGAGTTTCATTTTTTACAAAATAGGAGAGAAACAAAAATACCAATTGCAAGCTTTTGATTCAAATATCATTATAGATAGCACTAACAAGGATAAAGTCACAGCTTTAGAAAAAGAAATTGATTAATTTCAATTCAATTTGATAAGGATGCGTCTAACCCTTGACAAGGGTTAACTTATAGCCATTCAATTGCATATACTTAGTTCGACCTACCCTCGACGAACCTTTTATGAACCCCGCTTTTTATCAATTATCCTTTCCCTTCCCCCTTCATTTATCATTTTTATCATTATCCTGCAACCTAAATTGATAAGATAATCAACGGATAAATTGATTGGGCCGAATCGTTGCATAGAAATTGATTTGATTGATCTAAGTTCATACAATTTATTATTTATTAATATTTTCGTTTGGTCAATCGGTGAATAAAATGAATTGAAAAGGGGAATCATTCTATAGAACATCCTTTTTTTAATAACATTAAATAATACGTGGTAATACCACAAGACTTCTTCGTCAAATTACGACTCCGAATAGTGAATATTCGGATTCGATGACCAAACACTTGAATTCGAAGTTCGTAGTTACTTCGACTGGATGAATCGTAGCAATGGAATAATTAAGTCATAGTTCATTGGTTGAATGTATCATTAACCATTTTTTTTTGGTACGAGGAACTTATCATGAATCCACTGATTTCTGCCGCTTCCGTTATTGCTGCTGGATTGGCTGTAGGGCTTGCTTCTATTGGACCTGGAGTTGGTCAAGGTACTGCTGCGGGTCAAGCTGTAGAAGGTATCGCGAGACAGCCCGAGGCGGAAGGAAAAATACGAGGTACTTTATTGCTTAGTCTAGCTTTTATGGAAGCTTTAACAATTTATGGCCTGGTTGTAGCATTAGCACTTTTATTTGCTAATCCTTTTGTTTAATATTATAAATATGAAAAATTTTTCTTTTTCATATTTTATTGCCCTGGACTTGTGCTTTGTTTTTTCGAATTATATAAAGATTTCATTCCTAGAATTACTTGTTCATTGAGAAAATAACCCACGGGAAGGGCTGATTTGCAGATGAGGAATTAGCATACCAACTCGCTTTCATCCTTCCCGTTCGTGTTCGTAGGCCTTTTTTTAGATTTTAAGAGGGGGGTGGGACCAAGGAGGTAATTCATGATTTCTAAATCGAATAGATTTTTGATTCGATTTAGCTTCTTTCAAAATGGCTTCCGCTTCCTCGGTAAATGTGTTGGTAGAAGATATTATTTCTTGAAACTGTGGTTTATTGGTTTTTAAGTAAGTACGTAACTCAACCAGAAATTTCCTTACCTGTCCAATTTCTAATGAATCGAGATAACCGTTTGTTCCGGTATAAATAGTAAGTATCTGTTCTTCTACCGCGAGAGGGGCAGATTGGGATTGTTTAAGCAATTTGCGTAATCGTTGACCTCTTGACAATTGATTCTGAGTAGCTTTATCGAGATCAGAAGCAAATTGTGCAAAAGCTTCTAATTCTGCGAATTGTGCCAGTTCCAGTTTTAATTTACCGGCTACTTTTTTCATAGCTTTAATTTGAGCTGCAGACCCCACTATGGAAACAGAGATACCCACATTAATAGCGGGTCGGATTCCAGCATTGAATAGGTCGGCAGATAAGAATATTTGTCCATCAGTAATCGAAATGACATTAGTAGGAATATAAGCCGAAACGTCTCCCGATTGGGTTTCAACTATTGGTAAAGCGGTCATACTTCCTTCACCTAAAAGAGAACTTAATTTAGCAGCTCTTTCCAAAAGGCGTGAATGTAAATAAAAAACATCCCCTGGATAAGCCTCGCGCCCAGGCGGTCTTCGTAATAAAAGAGACATTTGACGATAAGCTTGCGCTTGTTTAGAGAGATCATCATAAATGATTAAAGTGTGTCGTTCACGGTACATAAAATATTCAGCCAGAGCTGCTCCTTTATAAGGAGCGAGGTATTATAATGTAGCAGGGGAATCCGCCGTTTCGGCTACCACAATAGTATATTCCATCGCGCCCCTTTCCTGGAAAGTAGTAACTAACTGAGCCACAGAAGATGCTTTTTGACCAATAGCTACATAAACGCATATTACATTTTGGCCTTGTTGATTTAGAATTGTATCTGTTGCTACTGCTGTTTTACCGATCTGTCTATCCCCAATAATTAATTCTCGCTGACCACATCCTATGGGAATAATTGAATCAATAGCAATAAGCCCTGTTTGAAGAGGCTCATATACAGAACGTCGAGAAATAATCCCCGGAGCGGGTGATTCAATTAACCTATATTCAGAAGATGAAATTTCACCTCTACCATCAATAGGTTTAGCCAGGGCGTTGATAACACGACCCAAATAGGCCTCACTCACCGGTATCTGAGCAATTCTTCCTGTTGCTTTTACAGAACTCCCTTCTTGTATCAGCAAACCATCACCCTTTAAAACAACACCAACATTAGTTGATTCCAAATTAAGAGCAATACCTATTGTACCTTCTTGAAATTCTACTAATTCACCCGCCATTACTTCATCAAGACCATGAATACGAGCAATACCATCACCTACTTGAAGTACGGTACCAGTATTTACAATCTTTACTTCTCTATTATATTGCTCAATACGTTCACGGATAATATTACTAATTTCGTCGGCTTGAATGGTTACCATGAGTATTTCTTAATTCATTTTTGAAAAAAAAAATCAATAAAAAAAAATCAAAAATAATGCCTAAACTAAAGTAGAAGGACTAATCCGTTATTTGTTTCATCGCCGCCAATATGCCAATATTGGCACTGATAGTACGTAAATGTAACTCGTTGTTTAAACAACTATTCAGAGTTCCTAGAGCTCCTTGTAAGGCTTGTTGGAAAACCCGTTGTCGGACTTGATTACTGGCCTTTTGTTGTTCAAAATTTATAGTTTCATTTTTGTAATTTTCTAGTTGTTCCAAAGTCTTATAAGTTGAATCAATCAAATTCAATTTTTCTCGCTCTATTTCAGAGTATCCATTCACGCGAAACTCATACGCTTCTATTTCTACTTTCCGCAAGCGAGCCCGGGCTTTTTCCCAGCTGTTCTATGGCCCCTTCGCACAATTCTTCTGAATTTCTAATAGTATTCAAGATTCTCTTTTTTCGATTATCTAATAAATCACTTAATGAAAGTAGATTATCTTTCCATTCATTTCAAAAATTCCATGATCCCTTCCCGAACCAAACATGAATCTTTCGATTCATTTGGCTCTCATGCTCAATATAAATTCCCTTATTTTGATTGTTAATGTACTGAGCCTTTCATATTTGTAACAAATTTAAACAACAAAAATAACTAAAAATAAAAACGTCGAAAAACACATGCACGTTTCGATGTGTTAACTTGAAAAAATTTAGACCGAAACATAAAATGGAAAATTTTGAAAATTTTGAAAATATGAAAAGTATATGGGATCAAAGTTGAAAGTAAAACATTGAACCACACATGCACGTTTCGACGTATTAACTCACAAAATTTACACCGAAACATAAAACAAACAATTTTGAAAAAGATGAAAAGTATAGAGACCAAAGTAGAAAAAAAATAAAAAGTATATGAACCAAAGTTGAAAGTAAAACATTGAACCACACATGCACGTGTCGACGTATTAAGTTGCAAAATTTACACCGAAATGTAAAACAAAAAAATTTGAAAAAGATGAAAAGTATAGGGACCAAAGTAGAAAGTGAAAAGTGTTAATGTTGAATTGTAAAAATGTAAAACTATTGGGTTAAAATTGTAAAAATGTAAAACTATTGGGTTAAAAGTAAAGGATTAAAATAAAGAAAAAAAACAAAAGTGAGTACAACTCACTAAGCTTGATGTGCAAACCATAATGCATACATCTGTTGCTAATTGTACACACACACACACACATATATATATATATAGGGTTGGTTAAAATAAAAACCCACTTGAGTTGTGAAAACTCTAGAAACTCATTCTCAACGACATGTTTTTAATTAAAGTTTAAATTTTGTGGTCAATAATTAAAATTAATAAAAAATGTAAACATATATATAACATTTTCTCTCTCCTAAAAACATATATAAAAATTAGTAAAAAAATGTTAAAAAATAGCAAAAAGTTTTTTTTTTATTTTTCGATGTTTTGTATTAAATGTTACAATACATATTACGTGTGTAACAAAAAAAAAACGATGTTATATAGGGTTTTCACGGGTTTTCACAACTCAAGTGGGTTTTCATTTTATACTTCCCCTATATATATATAATATGCAGTTTTGAATCTACTAATAGTTTGTCGTTTTGTTTTATTGTTAATTTAGCTACATATGGTTTTGAGTGTTGTTATATCTATTGGTGGTGGTGTCAAGATTGGCAAGTCGGGATGAATCGGTTCAATGCAGCTAGAGGTGCACAAACAGGAGCCAAACTGTAAACTGGTTCGGGTTAGAGCTGGTTATGTTTGGCCAACAAAAAGTCAAACCGGTTTGTGACCGGTTTCAGTTCAGGTTCAAACCGGTTTATGATCAGTTCTTGACCAGTTTCTACCAAATTTGGCTAGTTTTTGCCTGGTTTTTGGTTCGGTAAACCGGTTTCGATTGAGAGAATCTCAAACTGATCCTGGACCTACGGTTCCTATAATCTGGGTTCTAAGCTGGTTTGATTTTGGGTTTGGTTTGGTTGCTCGGTTCTTTTGACCATCTTTAAACGCAACCAGTTAATGGCTGCAACAAGAGTGGGCTTGACCGTAGCTTATGGCCCTTAAGAATTGTAGGACCAATATTCTATATTGTTTTTAGGATTGTGTATGTCGTTCTAGTTTACTTTTAGTCGGTGTAGTACGTACTCGATACGTTTATTTTGTACGCTTATTATGTAAACTTTGTAGAAATGAGGACCCTATAAAAGGGTCACTTTACCCATTTCTCCAAACAACTCAACTCTTTCAACAAATCCAAGAGACACAACCTTTTGAAATAAGAGTTTCTCTCTCCAACCTCTCCATTTTCTCTCTTTCATAATAACAAAATTAAGATCCGAGATCCGAGTGTTGTCGGTGATTTCTGCTAACCAACAACACGGATTGATCCGAGTAAAGTTGTGAGATCCATCTAGAGGACCTACAAGTGGTATCAGAGCTTTCGGCTCGACTTTTTGTGGTTTTTGGGTCAAACTTTTCGGATATTGATCTTAGTTTTTGTAGGATTTGAAGTTTATTTCGTGTTACTCACCTCTTTTGGAGTCCCTTACACCTTAGAAATACACGAGAATCACCATATCTAAGTTTTTAGTATTTTAAGTTTTTGTGTCTGAGCTCAGATTCGGCTTAAAAACTCAGATTCAGGCTGATTTATTGATTTTAGACTAAAGTCTTTTTGACTTTTTGGAAGTTTAGGTGCTATATTTTAAAAAATAAAAATTATAATAATAAAATAAAATACTGTAGCAAACTTGTCGCAATGGCACTGTAGCAATGTGATTATTGTAGTAAACTTGTCGCGCGAATACTATAGCAAACTTGTCGCACTACTGTAGCAAAATTGTCGCACCGCACCGTAGCATGCGATTACTGTAGCAAAGTTGTAGCACGAGCACTGTAGCAATGCGATTACTTTAGCAACGAGTCGCACGGGCACTGTAGCAACTCGGCTATTGTTGCAACTATATACCGTAGCAACTCGGTACTGTAGCAATTAAAAAAATAAACCCTTAATTTTTTTTCTTTTTCTTTAAAAAAAAGAAAAAAAATCTAATCGAGTTTAAAAAAAAATGTCTTACGAATTTAAGCTTCGAGGAAATCTGGATATGGAAGAAAGCCGAAAGACAATGTTCAAAGGAGAATTCGACATGTTTACACATATTAAAGGAGAATCGGTTGGCTCTCTCATCAACATATTTGAGTTACTCGTATCTAAAATGAGAAATGTCGGTATCATCAATGGTTTGTTTGAGATCAACATGAAGCTGTTGAATTCACTGCCTTACTCATGGTGCATCAATGTGATTACCATCAAGAGAACCACAAATCTGAATATCGTAACACTCTCAGAGTTGACTTCTACCATCAAGTCTTTTGAATTAATGGATAATAAGCTTCAAATAAACAATCAGTCCAAAGAAAATAAAGTTGGGACAAGTGCTGCAGGTGGAAGCAGTCATGCATGTCCTATCCTTCCCGAGGTACACACAAATCTATGCACTTAAGCATGCCTTCACAAAGTTGAGTTCTATAGAAATAACTACGATGTTGTTGTAAAAGAGATCAAATGGATTTTATAATCATGTTCCCTTCCAAGGATCACTTTTCCCACCGAACCAACCACATTATAGTTCAGATGAGTTCTATAGTACTCCTAGGAGAAAGTGTTGTTTTGTGTGTGGTAACTCTTCTCACCTTGCAAGACATTGCAAGCACTGGTTCAAGCAACAACTTGATATTCAAATGCGGCTTAGACAGTCCCCAAAAGGAGCTTTTAGTAGCCCAGATTCAAGGACTGATCAAGCTGATAATGAACCCAGTGAAATGGATGTGAGATCCAAAGTAAATAAAGTAAAACACAAAAAGAAACCTTTTTTTTGCATTAATCATTGTGTTTTATACCTTTATATAAAAATTATAATAAAATAAGATAAGTTTAGATTACATCGAAACAGAAGGCAAGCGGGCAACAAGCTACGCCGCTACCCCTTTTTGAATCGCAAAACCCAATCTTTTAAAATCTACATTTGCTGATCTTGGAGTCATAACATTACTATGCATGACCCGCTGAACACGGGTAAGTAGCTCCACAGCTTCAGGCGCGATGAAACCAAAAGTGTCAAAAGTAAAAGGAATAAATACATGTTGGTTGTCAAGACACGCCTTTTCATGTTTTGCCACCTTACCTGAAGCAGCTTTTAATGCTGCTTGACCGACTGCAAAACCACTACTCCCTAAGCCCACCAAAGGAGAAACCCCTGTTAAATCCACACACACGTGTTTCCCTCCTATCCATCCAAACACCAAAATGTCAGCCAGTCGAAGAGATGATCTTCCCTCTCCGATGGGTCAGTCAGGAAATTCACAGGTGCTTCTTTATTAACAGAAATTTCAGCTCGCCTGAATATATCAAAGAGCACATCCCTAACCAGATCGTGTCGGTACTTGAACCCCGGGAGCTCTTTACAGTGCACCGCATGCTCCCCATATGAGTCTAAACACGCCTTACGACAAACAGGACATATCTCATCAACCAGAAATAGAGGAATCATGAGGCGATATTTAAGTATACTATGATACTCCACTGGAGACATATGCTGGCCTAACCCATCTATAGGGATAGCAAGAAGAAAATCTTGAGCATGTGGTGCTTGTAGACACTCAAAAATGGCTTTTTGTCTGCTTGTCATGTTAAAGTGTGACTCCATATCGTGAACAATTTTACTAAAAAGAGCGCTCGTCAAGATTGTAAAGCCTGAGGATTCACCAAAAACAGTTCTAAAAGCAAGAAAAAAGAAGTCCAAAATTGCCAAAACCAAGGAACAAGTTTTTGCATGGATTCCTAAGCACAACTTTTCATCAAGTGAGGTTGCACCAAGAAATAAAGTGTTTTCAGAAAATAAATTAAGTTTGGTCGGTTTACGGTTGACCTTACCGGGACAAAAGTATCTCGAGAACCCATGTCTATTTAAACGCTTAGTGCATGCTGGGAAATCAAGGAGGACTATCAATATTATTAGGTACTTAGATAGTGATTGCACCCAGAATATGATGGAAGAACCCTTGCTATTTGATGCTAAACCATTCGATGGCGGATTCAAGTCTTTCATAAGTGACATGGGAGGACAAGCTTCAAGGAGGGGAAGTGTTTTATATGGTACTTTGTGCTTCAACAATGCCAACCTTGTTCAAATGGCTCAACCACATCTTTTCGAGCGTTTCTCAAACTAACCTCGTCCAACTACTTCTCACAAGTGATGGATCCAGCATCAGCTGCTGGGTCTCGGTTTGAATCTCTTCAACTTTGTTACACAATGTGATAATGCATGCTTAAGATAGTCCACCTGACAACAACTTTGCTGACCTTTTCACTAAAACCATCGATCATGCCCGATTTGAATTTCTGGGAGAATCGCTCTGCATGATCAATTTTGATTAATACAACCTATCTATCCTTTTGTTTTAAAATTGTAAATATTTTTCAAATATGTCACAATTTTATAGGGAGAAAATGAGTTATCTATAACTTACAAAAAAGATTTTCACTTTGTAAGTTTAAGAAAAACTAAAATGAGTCATTTGACTTAACAAAAATATTTTATGTTCTTTTAAGAAAATCAGAAAAACGTTTCTAAAGTATTATCTCATTAAGAGGGAGCTCATGTTTAGAGGAAGTCAGATAATTAAAATTTATTCAACATTTTGAGAAATTGATCCTACCCTTGGAAAATGATAAGAAATTATCTCTAACGATTTAGCACATGAAAAGAGTAGATCAAAAGCCAACAAGATCATTGCTTGATGTGTAGGCAGGCTTGACAAATAAGTAAGTGTCATAGTGATATAAACTTAAATATCTACCTATGCTAGTGGTTACACGCTATGAAGCGGTTGCCGACTCCAACTAAAGTCATATCAATAAAGGCAGAAACGTAAATAATATGTTATACCCAAGCCTCTCTTTACCTGATTACAGTTGTCTTTTGTAATCAAATGTCAATTTAATTATGTTGAGTCAAGAAAAGTGTCAAGAAAAAAAAGAGTTAGAAAGAAATTATAAAAAAAAGTTTAAAAGTTGTCTATCCTAGGATTTTTAACTTCTGATTTATTTCTTCAATTATTTTGATTCAAGCCTTGGACTTTCTCTGTGCGATAATATGGTATTATCCGACCTGATTGTTAAGTCCCTGAATCTTCTGCTTTGTTTTATTTTCTTTCTTTTGTTCAAGCCTTGGACTTTCTCTGCGCGATAATATGGTATTATCCAACCTGATTGTTAAGGCCACGAACCTCTGCTTTATTTTAATATTTCTAGATAGAGTCAAATGTCCAAATAAAGTGTCGAAAGTGTCAATAAGCATACGATGATCAGATAAGAAAGGTTTAAGTCAAGTTGAGGTGACATGTAAAAGCATACTACGCCCGAGGTATGATGGAGCATGTAATTTGTCAAATTAAATTAAATGGGGACCACACAAGCATTGTGCCTAATACATACATTAACATATCACCTTGACATCCAAATACTTGTTAAGTTTAAAGTGGACAAATTATATCTACAATTGACTTTAGGTTCTTGGCATAATAATGCCCAAATAGAAGTGTGATCTAGAATGTTAACAGATAATGTGACTCCAAGTTGTGATTTTTCTCACAAAAATACTAAAATCGTTAGAAAATTTTGTAATTATTATTGATATATAATATTAATTTTATCTTTACTCTTATCTTTTAATTTTTCTTCTGTTTTATTTTATGTTTCAACCTCAAAATATTATGTATATATTTTCGCTATTTTAAAATATATGAAAACGTCAAAAAGATTTTAAGTTTTTATTGTGTTCGTACATATTTTATTAAACCTTGTTTTATTCAAAATTATGTGTTTTGTTGTTAAGGTCATTCATGCAAAGTTTGTTGTGGAAGCCTAGGACTTAAACAAATCACTTACAAGTTGAGGGACTGAAATTGGGAGGGTCTGTGAACGAATTCTTCTTTGACCTTCAAGAGGGTCTATAAACGAATCTTATTCGTTCTAACTTTTGTGCAGTTGCACATGGACAGGTAGATCAAGATCAACTTTTCTTGGAGTTGCAGATGCTGAAGCGCTTAAAAGAAAATGAGAATGTGAAAGTTGGTGGTTGATCCTATAAAGGAACTGACTATATCTGAAGACAAGGAAAGAAACCAGTCGGCACAAGAAAGTCAACAAAAGAAAATTAGATGTCGAACCTCCCGCATATGGTGTTTCTAAAATTTGCTGTTGCCAATCATTCTCAGAAAATAAGATAAGAAATCAAGACGAAGCAAAGAACTTGATGAAGGTTCCTCTACATACTCAATCCTAAAGGGAGAGATTGTAGGACCAATATTCTATATTGTTTATAGGATTATGTATGTCGTTCTAGTTTACTTTTAGTCGGTGTAGTACGTACTCAGTACGTTTATTTTGTACGCTTATTATGTAAACTTTGGAGAAATATGGACCCTTTAAAAGGGTCACTTTACCCATTTCTCTAAACAACTCAACTCTTTCAACAACTCCAAGAGACACAACCTTTTGAAATAAAAGTTTCTCTCTCCAACCTCTCCATTTTCTCTCTTTGATAATAACAAAATTAAGATCCGAGATCTGAGTGTTGTCGGTGATTTCTGCTAACCAACAACACGGATTGATCCGAGTAAAGTTGTGAGATCCATCTAGAGGACCTACACGGATGCCACAGTCGATGCATTAATTTGATAGTTGCCCACGAATATAGATCAACCCTTTATATTAATAATTTATTAATTTATCGATATAATAATATCTTGCTAAATTAATAAAATATCCCGATTCCAACATTATTAATTTATTGAGGTTTTACCGATGTACATTTTTTTTGTATATTTTATTTAGTTACTCAGATGCCAAATCTAAAAAAAAGCAATCTAACAAAAACAACAAGCATATGTCATGTTCTGGCCCATGCCCTTGTTTCTTTCTTGTGATGCTGAATAGATGATTTACAGTTAACCAAAGCTGCCAAAACTTCTAACCTGAAAGATTATGATCGAACCCGTGGTTCATAAACGATAAGATACATATTTAGTACATTTCACTTCACAGCAAATAACAACAAACCGCTTATCCAAACAACAAGACGATGATTTTCTTACGAGCATAAGAAGTTGTCTAGGTTGAAGGGATGGAAATCTGCCAGACTTTGGTGTTGCAATCCAAACCGGCGCTGTAAATGATATAAGATGGTTCATGTTCATCCTTTACCAAAGTCAAGCACTTGACAGGTCCTCTATGGCCTTCCAATATGCCCAAGCATAAATAGCATTTATGAATACCTCTCCAAATTCTTATGGTTTCATCAGCCGAGCCGCTGCAAACCAAATCCGATACCACACTCAAGCACAATACAGACTTATTGTGCCCCTTCAGAGAATCCACTGCCAACATATTGCCATCCTTATTCTTTTCCCAAACAACAATCGATCGATCACTGCCACCTGAGTATAATGTGTTTTCGTCAACGCTTAGTGCTAGTGCATTTACACCAGATTTATGTTTCTCCAAGGTAGCAACAAGAGTGTGGTCCTCTCTATTTATAGTCTTCCTCCAAATCTTTATTTTCTTATCGGTTGATCCAGTATAAACGTCTCCATTGCTGGACAATACTAGCGCATTAATTGAATCATCATGTGCACTTGCAACCGACTCCAAGCATTTGAAGTCAGTTGTTTGCCAAATTTTTAGTGTTTTGTCCCATGAGACCGAGTATAAAAGCAATCCATCGTTGGATACCGCTAGAGCTGACACAGTATCAAGATGATGAACCCATGT
This sequence comes from Bidens hawaiensis, assembly GCF_021521415.1. Classification (NCBI taxonomy): domain Eukaryota; kingdom Viridiplantae; phylum Streptophyta; class Magnoliopsida; order Asterales; family Asteraceae; genus Bidens; species Bidens hawaiensis. The sequence goes on from NW_027496132.1 coordinate 18,546, forward strand.
CGATTTCTTGTGACGCCGCACTTGTACATAGTGTTTTGGTATTAGAACCTTAGAAGCACGATCACCAAGCGTTGGGAGTGTGGCTAAGTGTGCTAGCTTGTGTTGTGGTGTTTCATGAGTATTGATTTTCCAAACACGAATTTTGTGATCTTGATGGGCAGAGAACAATTTGTCAGATGAAACGACGATACATTTAACAGCACCATTTCCTGTTATTACCATGCTCTCAGCTAAACCAACGTGGGATATTATTCCAGTGCGATTCCACAGTCGAATTTCTTTGTTGGAAGAGCCTGTGTATAGAAACTGTCCTCCAATGGCAAGAGACGAGATAGAGCTCTCACCTTCGATGGTAGCTATGCAACGGTGAAAGAAGAAACTTAAGTCATTTTGTGAGAAAGAAGTAAGATCATGTGACATCTTTCAATATTATGAAAAGTAAGGTTTATTATGGTTTAATGTTATTTATGTGCAAAGTTATACCAACCAAATGGACCATATATGTTAGTGGTTTTTTTGTAAAGTGGAAATTTTGGTATGGTTCACCACTTAGGAAACACATCAACTATAATTCACTAGTAGATTTAGCATTTCAAAAGATTTGATTCGTTTCATGGTAAACTTTTCTGTCTTGGGGACTTTTAAGTTACCGTGTTGATGCGTCATACAAAGTGACAACATATGTGCATGGCCAAAATGTTGGACCTTGGGCGTCTTAGAACAAGTACGAATTACATCTTATCATTTTTGTAAGTAGTAGGATACTTGCACATGCAGCTACCTCATCAAAATCTGTTCAAGTTGCATTTGTGGAGTTTAGAAAAACAAGATTAGTCATTTAGGGTGATCATTAATTAAGAAAACTCAAAACTCATTTCAAAACTCATTGCTGTGTGATGGCATGGTGTTGCTGATCTACACATGCATTCGCATGCCATTAGTTTGTTCTCACTTTCTATTACATTTTATCCCAAATTTCAGCTGAGGGTGATAATCCTATTACACCTTTTTCTTCGAACGGTAAATTTCATTAAAAACTGGCCGAACTAGCCGGGAGCTAGATGTCAAAGAGAAACAAGAGAGAAAGCTAAAAAGAAAAGTTTTTCCAACTTTAATCTAGCTTGGACCTATTTTTAATCCAAAGAAAGCCTAATGACTTCAGATCTTTAATCACCATAAGAACCGATGCTTCTTTGTTGGAAATGACTACTTCATTCCTTGCTTTCCAAATACACTAACATGCCCACTAAAGTATCATGAAGAACTTTCCTTATTTTCTTGCACAAGGCAGCAGTGGCGGAAGGAATCTTTTTCATAGGAGCGATAGGGAGATTAACACTAATTTTAGGGGGGGGGGGGGGGGGTGTTCGGGATTTTCACATACGAATAACACTAAAAAAACTAAGGTGGACGTCCCCTCGATCACCCCCCCCCCCTCCAAGGGGTAGGTCTGCCACTTCAAGGGAGCTGAAACATACCGAGAACGCGTATACCTAAGGAATCCTACACCACGAGCTTACAAACTGTCAAATTTGAGACGCCATAAAGCATGCCGTGAGCAGATCGATGTTCAGCACTTGCCGTAGTATCAGTGTAAATGAACCGAACATTCGGTGAACTATTCGTGAACCGTTCGGCGGGAAGTTCGTTTATTTAATAAACGAATGAACATGAACAAAAAAATTGTGTTCGTTTAATAAACGAACGAACATGAACACATGCTCCGTTCGTTCATTTATGTTCATGAGCGTTCGTTTATATTCGTTTATTTATGTTCGTTTATGTCTGTTTATTTATGTTAATTTATTTATTAATAGAAAATAATTAAATATTATCTAGATAGGTCATCTGCTTAAATGTTTTATATATGTAATTTGTGTTCATTTAAGTGTTTTCATTTAAGTTCGTTTATGTTTGTTTGTGTTCATTTGCATTTGTTCATGTATGTTCGTTTACCTTTGTTCAGTTATGTTCGTTTATATTTTAAACAAACGAACACAAATGTCCCTTTTTAAATAAACGAATATGAACATAAATATATGTTCGATAAGTGTCCGTGTTATTTTAAAGTTAAATGAACGAACACGAACATGCCCATGTTGTGTTCATTCAATTCATTTACAGGCTTTCATTATTCACATTGATGAATACATCGGTGTCAATCTCTAGGCTCTGCCGATTTTATTTGTGTTCGTTTGTGTTCGTGAACACATTATTTTCCTTAATGAACGAACACGAACACAAAATCTCGTTCGGTAAGTGTTCGTGAACCGTTCGCGAACACATTATTTTTTTAACGAACGAACATGAACACGGTGTTGTTCGTGTTCGTTCGGTTCATAATTTACAGCTTTCACCACTAATACGGCAGTCTATTTTCGTAAGAGAGAGCCACATGGGTGGAAACTCTATCCAACTACGCCTTCCAAACGAAAATGCTTAGCTTTTCAGGAATCCAACAATTTTATTTCAAGTCAAAGGGGGCAATCGGGCCAGAAGCGTTAAATAAAGACATACATTACACTTTTTATGTAAATTATGTAATACAAGATTTAACAACAGATAAACAAGACGTCATACATATTTTTTCGTAAGCTGTCTGTTTACTAATGCTTCTAGAACTAGACATTAATGGAATGCTTCTACTATGTCCACTAAGTAAACATACACCATGAACACGTTATGCAATAATTATGGACATCACTAATAACAACTTATCCTTATCTGTAATGGGAAACGCCTGCGAAACCAACTTTCTCCGTAGTAGTGTAATTACATCGATATAGAAGGCAAACAATTCGAACCAAATGCAAGAAAAAAAATGGTTTGGTTGCTTCCTTCAGGTTTAATATTGTGGCAATCGTCTTTATCTTATTTCTTCATATCCTTTATATGGTTGCATATATGTTGAGGTATTTTTTTTCCTTTCAAGAAACAGTATTGGTGATATACCGAATTATATGATTTTAAAAATATGGGCCTAAATGAATGTTTTATCTATTTATTTTAACTAATTTTTTAAACTTTTTTTCTTTTTATTTTTTATCCAATCAACTTATTGTCATTTTTTATTTAATCAACTCACTATAGTTTTATTTATTTACTTTTAAGTTATGATAATTAATAATTTTCTTTTAATTTCTTAGTTAAACCATAGTACATACAACTAATGGAATTATCTATATAACCTTTATCTAAATACATATATGTTGTTGACCATGGGCTTATGTACTTCTTCATATCCTTCAGGCCAGTAGTTAAAACAATTTGAGACTGTAACCTTATTAGTGGTAAAAATAATCATTATCTAAATTTATGAGACTTTTATAGATAAAAGAAACTCACCATCATATCTGAAGTGGGGCTGAGTAATGCTAATTTGCAGGTGCATTGTTTATATGATTCAACTAAAATAACACGTGTCCCACACTAAAACTGTTGCCCAGGATCACAATAGCACACAAAATTGAAAACAAAAACTTGATAAACTTTTATAACTTTGAATGTATTGGTATGATTATAAACTGAAATAACAATCCTATTTATACTAAACGAAAACGACGGTTACTCCAGTAACTGTCTTTTGAACCGTTGCACCCCTTCACCGGAAATCACCATCTCCACCGTCCTCTTGATCTCGTCTGTCTTGTCTCCGTCGATCTCTAAACAGGGAGGTTTATAACTTTTGTTCTTGTCCTAATCAACCCTTATACTTCTAACCATAATTAATACATATTTAAGTTAAAATAAGTTTCATTAAATATTCTAGTCCCTAGACTTTCAAAAGAGATTAATTTCACATTCACCCCCTTAAGCTCGTTTGTCTTCTTGATGTAAGTCTTGGACTCCGAGCATCTGCCTCATGGTGATAAACTCGATCCTTGAGAGCACCTTTGTCAGTATATCCGCCCTTTGTAGTTCACCGATGATATGCTCCACATTGATGTGTTCATTCTCCACACATTCTATGATGAAATGATAGCGTGTGTGTATGTGCTTGCTCCTTTCATGAAACACTGGATTCTTCACCAGTGCTATGGCATAACTGTCATCTACCTTTAACGTGATTTTCTCTTCTTTCCAAGTGATTTCACTTAGCAATCTTCTCAGCCATAATGCTTACATACTGCTGCAGTAGCTGCCATGAATTCAGATTCACATGATGATAATGCTACTATTTGTTGTTTTTGAGTTCTCCAGGTTATTTGCGATTCTCCAAAATAAAACACCAAGCCAATAGTTCCTTTTCCTTCATCTGTATTAACGCCATAACTACTATCGCTGTAACCTGTAATCTTGCAGTTTCCTTGCTTCCCGTAGACTATTCCAAGCTCATTGGTTCCTTTGATGTAGCATAGCACTTGCTTTATTGCCTTCAAGCGATGCTCCTTTGGTTCTTGCATGAATCTACTGAGTAATTCGACTGAATAGCTTAGATCTGGCCTTGTATGTAGAAGATACCTGAGATATCCTATCAAACTTCTATATTGCGTTGCACCTACCGGATCTCCTCCTTCGGTCCTTTTCAACTTCGTACTGGGGTCCATAGGAATCTTCGTGCTATTGCTATCCACCATGTTTGTTTCCTTCAGTATCTTGTTTATATACGCCGTCTGTTTAATTGTTATTTCACCCCCTGTTTCGGTAACTTCTATCCCAAGATAGTATGCCAGCAATCCTAGATTGCTCATATCAAATTTTTCTTCCATTTGGGATTTGAAATTCTTAATTTCCTGTTTTGGTGTACCCGTCACTATTATATCATCTACATAACTCTGATGATAAGTGTGGATGTCTTGTTCCTCCTTGTGTAAAATGCTTGCTCCGGCGTACAATAGGTCGGTTTATCGAAAATATAGAAAACAACACAACGGGTCGGTTTGTCAAAAATAATAGAAAACGAACGGATGGAAACTTAAATTATCAGGAATATTTTATTAATGAAGAATAATAAATAAAATACATCAAAACACACACAACGGGTCGGTTTATCGAATACAAAAACGAATCCAAATGCAAATAAAAATGACAAATATCACAGCATTCCCTACTTTTGAGAATTTCGTCCTGAAATTAAGTAGAAGAATCTACATAAAAAATATAGGCATACTTAGTTCGCATTTGGTCTTCTCGCTCCCAAGTAAATTCAACGCCATGCTTGGATTCCCAACGAACAGTTACCAAAGGTATACAGCTACGTTTGGTTTCCTTGTCTTTGCGATCCATGATTTTCACCGGTTTCTCAACAAAGTGCATCGTTTCATCAATGTGCACTTCATCAAGCGGTATATGGAGATTTCCCTCAGCTAGACATTTCTTAATATTTGAAACATGAAACATCGGATGAATTTTTGAGAGTTCTTGTGGAAGCTCGAGAGTATAAGCCACACCACCGACACATTCGAGAATCTTGAAAGGTCAAACAAATCGAGGAGATAGTTTACCCTTCTTCCCAAACGAACAACACCTTTCTAAAGGGATACTTTGAGAGAAAACGGTCACCGACATTAAAATCGAGAGGTCGTCGTCGGTTATCAGCGTAACTCTTTTGACGGCTACGAGCAGCTAAAAGGTTTTGTCGAATTTGAGTGATTCAATCAATAGTCTCTTGAACAAGTTCCAGGCCGGTGATTTGGGTTTCACCAATTTCATTCCAACAGATAGGGGAATGACATTTACGGCCATAAAGTGCTTCAAATGGAGCCATACCGATACTTTTATGAAAAATGTTGTATGAAAACTCAATCAAGTGAAGATGAGAATCCCAGTTTTCACCAAAGTCCATCACACATGACCTAAGCATGCCTTAAAGCATTTAAATCGTTCGGATTGCCCATCGGTTTGAGAATGATAGGCTATGCTAAGATCCAATCAAGTTCCCAATGCGGTTTAAAGCGATGACCCAAAATGTGAAGTAAAATGGCTGTCATGATTGGAAATGATACGCAAAGGTACAACATGACGACAAATGATATGCCGACCATAATCAATCAAGAACTTTTTGCTGATCGGGACGAAATGAGCGGACTTAGTCAATCGGTCGACTATAACCCAAATACCGTCATGGTGGCTTCAAGTAGTCGGAAGTTTATACACGAAATCCATGGTTACGTCTTCCCATTTGCAAATAGGAATGTGCGGTTGCACGAGCAAACTCTCGTGCAATTGGATAATCATTGATGCTCGGCCTTAACCTTAGCGCAAGTAAGGCATTTTGTAATGTATAATGCAATGTCTTTCTTCATACCGGGCCACCAGAAAGTAGACCGTAGATCGAAATACATCTTTTCCGCACCGGGATGAATGGAATATCGAAACTTATTAACTTCGTCCATGATGAATGTCCGAAGATCATCACGATTAGGAACCCACAAACGATTGAGGTAATACAACAAACCATCTCTCTTAGTTTTGAGTTGAAGCTCAGTGCCACAAGACATTTCGTCGTACATGATAGAGACATGTTGGGCTTCAAATATACGAAGTTGAAGATCGGTTTGGACGGTCACGCTATGAAGCAAAATCGATTAAACATGGGTCTTTAGACTAAGAGCGTCGGCTACAGCATTCGCTTTACCAGGGTGGTTATGAATTTCGCAGTCATAATCACTAAGTAATTCGGCTAATCGTTGTTGCCGCATGTTTAGATCCTTTTGGTCGAAAATATGTTGAAGACTCTTGTGGTTGGTGAATACCACACATTTAGTGCCATAGAGGTAATGTATCCAAATTTTCAACGCGAATACGACAACACCGAGTTCGAGATTGTGCGTCGTATAATTCTTTTCGTGAAGCGTAAGCGATAACTTTACCTCGTTGGTAAGGACACAACTGAGGCCTTGATTAGAAGCATCACAATAGACAACAAAATCTTCATTTCCCTTGAGGAGTGCAAGGATCGATGCATCACAAAGTATACGCTTAGGATTTTAGAAAGCTTCATCTTGTTTTGGCCCCCGCTCATAAGGTTTATCCTTGTGAGTTAAAGTGGTTAAGGGCAAAGCGATCTGGAAAAATTAAGTATGAAGAGACGATAATAACTAGAAAGACCAAGAAAAGAACGAACTTCGGTAGGAGAGGTTGGAGTTTTCCAATTCTTAATGGCTTCGATTTTGGCTGGGTCAACGTGGATATCCTTTTCGTTTACTATATGCCCTAAGAATGGAATTTCATTCAACTAGAAATCACGCTTTGAGAACTTAGCATACAACTGTTCCTTCCTCAAAAGATCAAGGATGGAATGAAGATGTTTCTAGTGCTCAACTTTGGACTTAGAATAAATGAGGATGTCAACAATAAAAACAATTATGAATTTATGTAAATAAGGCTTACATACGCGGCTCATGAGGTTCATAAACACCGCAGGTGCATTGGTTAGCCCGAAATGCCTAACCCTAAATTCTAAATGTCCATATCGAGTCCAAAAGGAGGTTTTGGGTATATCCTCTTCATACACGCGCAGTTGATGATAACCCAAACGAAGATCAATATTTGAGAACCATGAAGCTCCTTGAAGTTGATCGAAAAGGTCGTCAATATGAGGCAAAGGATAATGATTTTTGATTTTGAGCTTGTTGAGCTCTCGGTAGTCGATGCAATTTCTTCTTGACGAAAAGAACGAGTGCGCCCCATGGAGATGAACTTGGGCGAATGAACCCTTTGTCCGAAAGTTCTTGGAGCTGATTGGAAAATTCTAGCATCTCAGAGGGTGCAAGACAGTAAGGAGCCTTCGTATAGGGGCTGCACCAGTTACAAGGTCAATTCGGAATTCAACTTCACTAATAGGAGGAAGACCAGAAACATCTTTGAGATACTCGCCGTTGGGGTCGTATTTTGTATTTTTGGGCTTGGTTGGGCTTTTGTTTGTAAACTGAGATTTGTTGATCTCGGTGGGCTTTTAGTATATATTAGGCCTAGTTGGTAGTCATATGTAGAACATATGTTAACGAAGTAGGGGTTCTTCGTCCATTGTATTATCATTCACCCGTGTAATTTGTTAAAGGGCTTAAGTACCCGACGTATAATATACGTGTGTTTTGAAGCTTCTTCATTGTTTTTATGTGTGTTCTTGATTGCTTTATAGAATCGACTTAGTGATTAGTTTATGGCTAATCATTGAGTATCTTGATATCACATTGAAAGATCCATCACGGGACTTACAATTGGTATTAGAGCCTATACACCTATTCTAGGCTCGGTTATTGGTGATATCAAGGTTTCTGACATTGATTTACGGAAGTGTACTTGGTTGAAGGTTTTTGGATCTTGAAGAACTGTTCTTCATGTTCTTCGGCCGGTGAGAAGTCCAGTTTGGAGCAGATTTTGGTAAATCTTGTGTTTGATTTAAATCCCATATTTCTCGGGATTTAGTTAGACATTCAAAATTTACCATATCTTGAACTATTCTCAGGTACTATTCTCAGGTTGATTTTGAAATTCTCGGGAAGATCTCAAGGTTCACGGTTAACATTCAAGGTTTTCGGGAGGATTTACAAGTTCTCGGGTTGAATTCGTCGTTCTCGAGCAACCCGGTGTGTGTTATCTGATATTGCTGACAGTTCTCGGTCAACTTTCTGAGTTCTCGGAAGAACTTTGCTGCTTTTGGTCATTTTATCAGGCTCTCGGTTAAGGATATTATGGATCAATCAGATGTTAGTGTGTCTTCCAATGCCACTCTTCAGCAAGAACTTGACTCTATCATGGGGACCACCACTCGTGTACCATGACTATTGAAATCTGAAGGGTTTGCTAAATGGAAATTCAGATTTGAGAAGTATGTGAAAGCAAAGGATGCAAAACTGTGGAGAAGCACAGTTAGAGGTCCTCAGGTTATTACCTATCAGAGAGAAGGTTCCCAAGAAGTGGAGATAAAGCCTGTTGAGTCGTATACAGATGCTGATTTTGACGTTGTTGAGAAAGATGAGAAGGCTCTGGCTACTTTAACCATGGCACTTTCGCTTGAAATTGCCTTGGGATTTAAAGAGTTGAATTCTGCTAAAGCACTCTGGAGGCTCTCATTGAAGTGTTTGAAGGTAATGAAGACATGAGGAGAAGCAGGCAAGATCTCCTAACACAAAAATTCAACATGTTTAGCCATGTTTTGGGAGAATCTCTTGAAAGACAGCTTCACCGGTTCATCTCGTTAATCACGGAGATTAGGTCTGCGAATATAAACCTTACATCTGCTGAGATCAACAACAAGCTAGTCAATTCTTTGCCACAGATCTGGGATTTAAATGTGGCCGTTATCAAGAAGACCAAGGATCTGGCAAGACTGACTCTCTCGGAGGTGATGGCAATTATCAAGGTTTGTGACATGGACGACAAGCAGTGTGCTATCAATCATGCAAGTACCTACAATAATGTTGGTTACGGTGTTGCGGCTAACAATGCTCTAGTTTCACAAGACAATTTTTCACCGTTCAAAAGTCAGCCGGCTCAACCGCAGCAATCTCAGCAGACTTTCTCCATGTTCAGGTCATCTCAAATTCAATGCATTCCACAATCTACACTAGCTGCTGCCGCTTTCTTTCCACAACCAACTCCTGCACCGAAAAAGTTCCTGTGATCACCTCCAGCCAGTCTCCTATTCAAACTCCTATTATTTTCCAAAGAGACTCAAGAGAACATAGCTTTGATGGCAAGTTTTATGAACTTCTATAATGCCTTTCTTGCTGGAGACCTGGTACAACCCGTGGTGGCTGCTGAGCTGGACCAGATACATCCTGATGATGTGGAGGAGATGGATATTTCATGGCAAATTGCCATGGCTGTTTTTAGAGCCAAGAAGTTCACCAAGAGGACATGCAGGAATAACTGGAATGTGCCTGCTAATCAGAAGGTGGGATTCAACAAAAGCTCTATGAGGTGCTATAATTGTCATGAGCCGGGTCATTTTGCTCGTGAGTGTACTAATCTTGCCAAGGAAGGAAATCGAGAGAGAGAGAGCAATGGTTCCGGTACATGGTGGAAGAGAAGAGAATGTGGCTAGCTCAAATACGGGTGAGAGAGGTTTGGTGGTTTAGAATTTTTCTTGGGAAGATTAGATGGCAGCATTGAACTTGAGTGATCACGTTGCAAATTTTGCTGAGATGGATATTGAAGAAGAAGAGAACGAAGCCGAGGAGCAGGTCTTGGATCTTTAGCATGCTTTCATGGTCTTCACCTCCACCAAGCCAACTAAGGTAAGTCTTGTACTTTGTTCACAATCGTGCATTGATAAAGTAGGCTTGTATAAAATTCATAACAGTAACTTAATTAGGGAAATGGAGGGTGTAAAATATGAAAACTCAACACTTAAGAAACTTGAACATGCATTAAAAGATAAAATAGAGGAACAAAAACAAGATTTTTCAAAACTAGAATATGATTTCAGCATAAAATGTTGTCACCATATAGATGCTAAAAAGAAAATCGCTAAACTAACTGCCGAGTTAGAAGCATCGAAATTGGAGATAGTAAAACTAACAAATAAATTTGAAAATGCTGACTTCAATTTTAAAAAATTCAATGTCTCTAGTGATGTCGTTGAGTCAATGATAGAAAATCAATTGAGATGGAAAGAAAATAAGGGTGTGGGTATTGGATATAACATGGTTCCCCCTCCACACAACAATAATTATATCAGTCTTCCTCTTACCAAGGAAGAGGAAGAGAAGGAAAAATGTATGCAGTATGGTAAGTCAACTGCAACTGCCAAGGGTATGGTTGATACAGAATCGGCAACTGAGTCAACCTCAGGGGTGAACGATTCTAATCTAGCTCATGTGCAGATGAAGTAATAATTGAGGACTGGACTTAGGAAGATGATGAATCACCTATTGGCTCTTCTGTTTCTTTAAATTTGCCTGTTTTGTCTGTTTTAAATAACAATGCTACTGATGTGTGTGGGCTCTGTTTGTTTTTCAGAGCAAAGACAATCGTTTGGTTACCTTTTCTAGAACTTTAAAAGACAGTGATCTATCCTTTAATAAAACTGATGAATTTAAAAACCAAAATAAACATTTGTCACCTAAGTTTGTAAAAGAAAAGGGTTCCTGTAATGTTAAATGTAAATTTTCTAATGATAAGTCCAAAGATGTAAAAACAGGCTCACACAACAGAGCAAGACCGGGAATCGGCGACAATGATTTTTTTATTAAAAGGCAAACCTGTTTCAACTGTGGCATTCCCGGTCATATTGTAAGAAATTGCTCTAAACTTCCATATGTTCCATACTAAAGACGCCATAAAAGGACTATGCCTCGGAATACCTCCACAAGCTTAACTCAAATAACATGAGGTATTACAAGGCAAAGCCCTCTGATGGTGACTGGAAGAAAAATAAAGCGGACAGGTCAACTTCTCATCAGACCAAGTCTAAGCCCATCATAACCCAAATGCGGAAAGGAAACACGGTCTCGGTTCCAAGACCAAATTGGGCCTCTGAATCGAGAACGTTTACCAGGGTAAAGTCAAACGTGTCTCCTGTCCGTAGACCAGAGACTGAGTCAACCACTTATGTAAATCACAAAATTCCAAAACCAAAATACAAATGGTTGTCCAAGTCTCCGGTAACAAAGTTCTCAACGTTTTCAGACTCGATTTTTGATAATAATAAGGATATGTCATGGCAACCCGTAACACGGTTAACCAAGTCAGGCTTACCCAGAACTACCATGGATTGGGTACCCAAAACTAACTAATCTCGCACACTATGCAGGAACAGCTATGGAGGAATATTATCAGACCATGGTTTGTTGATAGTGGCTATTCCAGGCACATGACGGGGGACATATCTTAGCTAAGTGACATTCAAATCATTAATGGCGGATATGTTTCCTTTGCGGGAGGAGAGAAAGGGAAAATTACACAAAAGGGACCGTGAATAACGGGGTTCTAAAGTTCGAAAACGTTAAATATGTTCCAGAATTAAAGCACAGTCTGCTCAGCGTGTCACAAATTTGTGATAAGGGATTTTCTACTCACTTTACCAACAAGGAATGCTTAATTCTAAAACCTGGTATTGTCATACCAGAGGAGTGGGTCCTTGTCAGATCTCAGAGAAAAGATAATGCCTACCTGATTGACATGAATAAGAACGTTCCTGACGAAATTACATGCTTGTTCTCCAAAGTGTCGGAACATAATTCTATGTTGTGGCATCGTCGCCTTGGTCATGCCAATGTCAAAAACCCGAATCATCTTGCAAAGAACAACATTGTACGAGGGTTGCCAGTTAAAGATTACGTGACTATCGAGAAGTGCGTGGCTTGTGCGTTAGGCAAGCATCATCGAAAAGCACACAAACCGAAGATGATAAATACAATTTCCAGTGTCTTTCAGCTGCTTCACATGGATCTGTTCGGTCCAGTTCATGTTTTAAGTCTATCTCGTAGTAATCACTGTCTGGTCATCACCGACGACTACTCCCGCTTCACCTGGGTGTTTTTCTTATCGAGTAAAGGCGAGATAGCTGAATTGATCAAGAAGTTCGTAGTGCTTATGGAGAATCAGTTGAACTTGAAGCTCAAGGGAATTCGTTGTGACACGGCACGAAATTCAAGTACTCCACACTAAATCATTTCTGTGCCGAAAAGGGAATACTTCGTCGGTATACCTCAGCACGCACTCCGCAGCAAAATGGTGTTGCTAAAAGAAGGAACCGTACTTTGATTGAAGCTGCAAGGACAATGTTATGTGATTCAAAGTTACCATTATTCTTCTGGGCTGAAGCGATCAACACTGCCTGTTACATTTAAAATCGGGTGTTGATCAACAAATCTTAGATGAAGACTCCCTACGAAATTGTTTTTGGTCACAAGCCCACAGTCGCACACTTTCGAGCCTTCGGGTGTCCGTGCACTTTGCTGAATCTTGAGTCGACTCCTAAGTTCGAAGCCAGGGCAGATGATTGTTATTTCGTTGGTTATGCTGGTCGAACTGCCTACACAGTCTACAACAAGACATCGAAACAGTTTGTAGAGTCATATAATGTGCGCTGGTTGGAAGTAAGTGAGACAGATGCCCATGTGGGGCCTGACTGGTTATTTGACTATGACAAGCTATTTAAGCCATTCAATTTGCTTCCCGTGATTGACTCAAATAACTCAGTGGGAGGAATTTCTTCGGATGTTGCTGATGAAGAAGATTTTTCTGTTAATGCTCAAGATTTTCCTATGCTGAGTGTGGACCCGTCTGAACCTTCAAACACCACTCAGCCGTCATCATAGAATCTGGAAGAGATTGTATCCCACAAGAACCCTCTTCAGCAGAGATGTCACCTGTTGAGGGGGTGAGTGGCATTCGTCAGATATTCGGTAGCACTCTATTCCCGGATGCCATTCCTAACGAGTATGTTGCTAGTACCTCATACTTGCACAGTACAGCAGCATCGGGATGGAGGAACCCTCTCTCCGAAGTTCTCGAAGATCCACCCAATCTACCTGCAAACTGTTCTGTTCCTGATCACTTTGTTCCATCAAGAATTCAACGGGATCACCCAATTGACAGTATTATTGCTCCCCTTGAAACTGGCGTCTCAATCAGAGTTAGACTGGAACAATCAACAATTGCTTATATTCTTGCTTCATTTCACAAATTGAGCCCAAGACAGTTGACATGGCTCTGCAAGAACCAAGCTGGGTTGACGCTATACATGAGGAACTCAATCAGTTTGAGAAACAAAAGGTCTGGAAGTTGGTTGAACTGCCTGCTGGAAAGAAGTCGCTAGATATGAGATGGTTTTTTCACAATAAGCAGGATGACTCAGGAGTTATTGTTAGAAACAAGGCAAGGCTTGTGGTTCATGGTTTTCGTCAAGTTGAGGGTTTGGACTATACCGAGGTGTACGCTCCAGTGGCTCGTCTAGAGGCCATTCGGATCTTTTTAGCATATGCATCGTACATGGGCTTCAGATGGATACCAAGACAACATTTCTATATGGCGAGGTAAATGAAGAAATTTATGTGGATTAGCCACCGGGTTTTATGGACTTCAAGCATCCGTCGTATGTCTATAAGCTGGTCAAGGATCTCTACGGCCTTCATCAAGCTCCTCGAGCATGGGATGCAACGTTGACAGCTCATCTGTTGGAGCACGGCTATAAGCGTGGAACCATTGATCAGACACTGTTTATCAAGAATGTTGGAAAGGATCTGATCCTGGTTCAGATTTATGTGGACGACATCATCTTCGGTTCTACCAGCACTGCTCTTTGTTCTGAGTTTGAGAAAGTGATGAAGAAAAGGTTTGAGATGAGCTTGTTGGGGGAGATGACCATGTTTTTGGGTTTGCAAGTTCGTCAAAGCTCGACATGCATTCTGCTACATCAAGGAAAATATGTCGAGGATGTGTTGGCAAAATTTGAGTTTCAAGACTCCAAAAGTGCGGCACTCCTATGTCTGAAAGACCTCTTCTTTCTTCAGATCCTGATGGGAAACCCGTAGATCAAACGTACTAACGGTCGATGATCGGGTCCTTAATGTATCTTACTGCTAGTCGCCCTGACAACATGTTTTTAGTCTGTCAGTGTGCCCGTTTCCAGGCTAATCCTAAGCTCTCTCTTTTAATTGCCGTTAAACGAATTTTTAGATATCTGAAAGGGCAATCGAGGCTTGGTCTTTGGTATCCTAAGAATTCAGAATTTGATTTATATGCTTTTGCGGACAGCTTTTGGGTGTCAGTTTTTGGGAGATCGGCTCATTTCGTGGCTATGCAAGAAACAACAAACAGTATCCAAAAGCACTGCTGAAGCTGCATATGTTGCTGCTTCTGCCTGCTGTTCTCAAGTCATATGGATGCAACATCATTTTCTGAACTACGGTTTGGAATTTCTTGATACTCCTATTTTCTGTAATAAGGATGCTGCGATTGCCATTGTTAAAAACCCTGTCCAACATTCTAAAACCAAGCATATCGATATAAAAATTCATTTTATTCGTGACTGTTACGACCGGAAGCTAATTCATCTTGAACAGGTCCACACTGATAATAATGTGGTGGACCTATTTACGAAACCGGTCGGAACAGCCAGATTCAATGTGCTTGTAGGATTTCTTAAGATGTTACGTTTGAAGACTGAGTACTTTTGAGGTTAAATTTGTACATAAATATTTTCTAATTTATTTTAATTTCTGTATAAATTTAGGGGGAGAAAAAGAAAAGGATAAAAAGAGTGTGTGTTTATATATATGTATATATATATATACACACACGCTTTGTTTTGTTGCTTAAAATTACGGCAGTTATTCAAGTTCAACGGACATATCTTATATGTTTGGTCCCGTTATCAACTATTGATTCACAGGATAGCCATTAACCTTAGAACTGAAAGTGACTGGGGCGACTGAACATAAAATTTTAGTTTGATTCTTTCACAGAAAATTATGTCGGTCACCTAGGTTTGAGGGATATATACTCGTATGTGTTTGGTCCTATCGTCTACCTGTAGACACATGGGATAGCCATTCACCTGAAACTGAAGGTAACTGGGATGACTGAATTTAAAACTGTCTTCAAAGTTGTCATCGGGGAAGTGATATTATTATTCAGCTGAGGCTTACTAGAAGCTTAAAATATTTTCAATGAAAATCGATTCAACCTTTGAGAAATGATAGATAAATTGATTATGTATGCCTAACGTGTGAAGTTATTAAGCTAAAAAGGCTCTTGATTAGTTATTGATGTGTATGGTAGCTTTCCATGATAATTAAAAGTTTAAAGTGATATAAACTAAATCTGCTACACTTTTTGTGGAGAGTCATTTTAAAGATGCTTTGCATGACCCTAGATACATCTCTCCGAATGATAGGCAGAAAAGCAATTACCCAGTCATACACGAGCCCGTTAGCGTTTTGATCGCCAAAATATTTTGAAACCAAAAAAAAAAAAACACTGTGTACATATATATGAAAATTGTTGCAAATTAAACTTATTTTAGAAGCTTAAAAGGGCACCAGGGAACTATATGGGTGGGGCATACAAATAAGTCCTAAACACCCTGAATGGGAGGCTTGTAAGTCCGGATGGCATGTAAGTCCAACGTTCAACCTTAAAGCTTAAATTTTTTTTAATAAAGAAAACTCTTTTGAACAAGCACCAGAGGGTTGGAGTCAAATTGGGGTGATCGGGGGAAAGCCAAATACGCTTTGAGAAGAGATAGGGGGCATCATAGGTCCATAAGTGATGTCCATATTAGCTTTATGCCTAATTGAATCTAATCATATCACTGGCGCAATGAAAATCATGCTAAGTTTCTAAATACCTGCCTTCAACCTTTTCACCATGTCAAAATAATGCTGAAAATGGATCATTGTGAAAGTACCTTAGTCAATATGATTTCATGTTCGGATCTTTTCTTATAAGTGTTGATTGTTTTAAACTGCTGAAATTTGATCCCAATATATGTTAAATCTTCTGGAGACTGTATAGGTAAATCAATTTTGTTTTAGTTTAGTTTTCACTCTAATTTATTTTTTTATTTTTTATTTTTTATTTTTATTTTTAATTTTATTTTATTTACCTCATATTTACTCGTGTCGAAACAAATGTCTTTGAGAAATCATTTTTAATCGGGATCGTTTTTAAATCATAAAACTTTGACAACTGCTGGACTGGATTAGTGGGCCAGTCTTTTGGCCCAATGGGTGTTTTAGTTCTCGGCTTGTTCAAGTTGGCCTAGAAAACTTCTCTAATGTAATTTCTCGGATCGAGATAACAGTTCTCGGTCCATACGTGTTCTCGGTCTATACGTGCTCTCGGTCCATATGTGTTATCGGCCCAGATGGAGGCGCCTTGGAAGTTTAAAAGCCACTCATTACACTTTATTAATCATTCTTGAAATTTGCATCTTCCAATATCTTCCAAAATCTTCTGAAATTATAACCATCTAATCTCTCACCTATTCGACGCCATCAATCTCTTCTTGTTCCCTCTTTGTTTTCAAGCGGATTCATTTAAAAGGTAGAAGATTTACGGTGATTAGATACAATCGGTTCATGAGTTTGGTAAGTTTATTAGATTTCTCTTGAAGTTACTGAATGGTGTTTTAGTCATTATTTGCAGTTGCAGGTTTGATCATCAATGGTGATTGGTGATTTGGTGATGACGATGAATAGTGTTCTCAGGTTTTTGGTGTGGACTGACCAGATTCTCCTGATCAACCAGAGAGATCTTCAGCTTAAAGACACTTTGGAGCATTCTTGGTCAAACTATGACTGAGGATTCGTTGGTTCCACTGAAGATATATCGCATTTGACTTATTTAAGTCAATCAAATCTAATATTTGTCGCTAGTTTGATTAACAAAATTCATGCTCATCTACTTCTGTTGGGAAGTAGCATGACTTGTGCCGGATTATGTGTGATATTTGAGCCAAAACCAAGTACACCCTAATATACAGTTACCGATTTAACGATTAAACGTTTATTATGTAACGAACGAACGATTAACCGAGCGGGTCTGGTTATGACCCAGATATCTCGGGGGGGCATCTATAAATGATATACGTTTAATATAAGCTAATAAACTAGTATTATGGCCTTAGTTCGATAGCAAACAAGTTAAACGAAAACATGCTCGTTTAACTACCCGCTATAGATTTAAACGCGAAAGATAGTTATAAACCAAGCATTGTATCATCCGTTAAGCCGAAAAATATTTACCAAACACTTTTTTGAAATGTTTTAAGCGATCCATGAAAATATTTTCAATTTTTACAAACATAAAGTATGTTTTATGAATTTACACAAAACTAGCCGAAAAACACTCGTTTTCGAACTGTTTGACGCACCCGATAAAAATTTCGTGTCAAAAACCGAACCCGAAATAAATTTGGACTCGGGATTTTACGTATGGGCACGCAAAACAAGAAAAGTGGGCCAAAACTGGTCCAAATGGGCCCTAAATGGGTCGGACGCAAGTGAGGGGGACCCCCCCTTGATATTTATACACAAAAATCCTCATTCTCATCCCAAATCAAAATATCTAAACCCTTTGCAGCTGCATGCGACCTTGTTCTTCCATTTCCAGCAGTTTTTCAAGGTAGACATCCTAAATTTTGATGAATTATCTTGATTAAACATGGTTTAACCATAAAAATGATGATTTGATTAGTAAAAATCATAGTTAACCACATAAAACCCTCAAAAATCAATCAAAAATATACTTTGATGCTAAACCTAGTTTTAAATCAGAATCATGATCTTTTTTGGCTGTAAACACGGATTAAAGGGTTGAAACGACATTTTTACGGTTCAAAAGTTCGTTTTTGTGTACTAGCCGAAACCCTAAGTCAAGGGCTGTTATGTTGATGAAAAATTTCTTGGTTTGTGATATAGGACCTGTATCCATCTTGCAAATAAGCACAAGAGCTTGAAAAGTTGATTAGTAAGGCGGAAACGAACCAAAACCGCCAAGGTAATGCCGAAACACTTGTTTACGGGCTGTTTAGGTTAAGGTTGTGATGTGCATATTTTCAGGTCTTGAAATTTTGCAGGTACATCAGGGACCATATAATTGAGTCCCTGTTGAAATTTGGTAATTTTTCAACCATCTGAGAATATTTTGCGAATTTATTACCAAAATGGGATGTTTATTTGGGAAAAATAGTTAAAATGCTTGAAGAATTATGAAATTTTATGGGGAACTCATATTTGGTATATTTTGATCACATATAAATTTTGGGATCAATTGGAAAAGTTTAAGGGTGTTTTGTGTATATGCGTTCATATGAATTTTTATAGCTGAATTTGGGCCAAAAAGAATATTGAACAAGCTTATTGCATTCTAGAATTGATACAGGTTGTTTTGGGACATAATTTGAGTATTCAAAAATTTTTGTGGAATTTTTGGAAATCGTTTGGGATAAACGGACGATTTTCAGGCTAAATATAGCAGTAAATATGAATTTTTAAAAATTAATAAATCAGTAAATAATTACAGAAATATTTTTATAAAAATATACATATTTTAATTGATAAGTGGCTAAATTTTCATAGTTTAATGATTAACGGTAAATTAATTATGCTAATTTGAAGATTAAACAAATTCAGTTTTTACAAAAACCGGCGAGTTCGCGATAAACGAACTTGCGGGAATATCAAAACACCAAAAGTGATCAAAAATCATACCAACTTCTGTCACACCCCGTTGAGCGATTTGCTGAAGCGTAAAACGGAAATGTAACAGACACCTCTGGTATCAACCACATTGCTTATAAAGAACAATACAAACTAGTTTACAATATTTTACATCGATCTAACTTTGTTTAAAACTAGGGATACAAACTAAAACCAGTCCGTTAAGCGACTTTACTTCTTACTAGCACACTTGCATCAATTCACCCAGCATTGATCGCAAGTCAAACACGTAGCACATTGACTTTCTAGTCCAAGTCTGGTATACCTGAAAAACAGGTTAAAACGGGTCAACTACAAATAGTTGGTGAGTTTCATAAGTTTCAAGAAATCAGTTGTGCGTACAAAAATCACAGTTGTAAATACGCAAGTAGGTATGTATGTACGTTCACAAGTACGTTTGTATGTTTATGATGTAATTATGCTAAGCTATAGTGAAGCCTTGACTGTCTGTGCTGCGTGCATCCATTTCCCACGCCCAATCAACCATTGTGGCTCCCCTTCCGCCCACAACATGCCCCGGTAGCTATGTCTAACACTACATAGCATGTTTGTATAAGTATGGTCATGTGCAAGCGGCGCTATGTGACACGGCAACCAGGTCGATTCCGTTTGGGGTTGTCAAACCAATAGTACTATTCACAAGCCACCGGCTCGAAGTTAATCACTGTGTTCGTGGGGACTTTCGTGTGTTAGCACTTAGATAATTCCCATCATCAAACAATTCAAAGTATATTTAATATGCATCAACATGTTTTTCACCCCAAAAGCTCGTAAAACAGTTTAAAGTGGGGTCATGAAACTCACTGTTTAGAAGATAATCAGCACTGTGTCAGCTCGCGGTTTGTTCGATTCGCTATCACTAGTTCCTATAATCAATATTATAATAACATTAATATTTTAATATTATTATAATCTCAACACTAAACTGGGCTGTATAACTAATCAGGGTATAGCTGGAACGCCCAGAAAGTGGCAATAGGCTTAGGTTGTGATGTTGTTCAATGTCTAATACTTAAAACCGAACTTGGCTTAGTTTTCCGTTTTTCCAGCGAGGCTAAGTTATTCGTTTACGTGTTCAGAAAACAGTTATGGGGAAATAAGCTTGGGTAAATGTGTTGGTTAATAAAATGATTAAGTTATAAAGAAAGATCATACATTGGGGTCCCGGATTAGCTACGGGGCCCGTTTCTGTTTATTCAGTTTGATTTGAGAAGAAACGTGCACAATCTATCCTGATTATCCAGGTTTCTCATAAAAAGGTTCGTTTTTACTTAATTAATCCAAAAATAATATACTGATTGGTATCAGAACCATTGGTTATAAAGGATTAGGCTGTCCCTTTAGGATACCTAAAACATAACCGTAGGCTCGATTAACTCTGGGAAAATAATTAAATAATAATTTAATATTATATACTGATGGATTCCGGGATGAACTTGTAGGGCAAGTAAGTTATTATGGTCCGGAACATAATAACATATTTGCTTGTACAAGGGAATTCGGGGAGAAGTCGCGGAACGTGCGGGTAGGTAAAAATGGCAACATATGTGTATAAAAGGTAATGCTGAGTATGTGTGTGTGTGTATATATATATATATATATAATATATATATATATATATATATATATAACATACATACGTGCTTATCTGGAACAAGGTGTACGAGTACGTGTACGTACTATACTGTCGATAATACTAAGTCTCTGTATAACGAATATTATATTTGATTATAATCAATATTAATTTAAAATTGTATTTTATTAAAAATAATATTATATTTTATCGTAATTAATATTATATCTGATCATAACAAATAAAATATTTTATTTTGCCAAAAGTAATAATATTCTCTATTATGATTCCTGTTGTCAAAAAATATTGTTTTTATAATAAATTGTTGAACCGAAAGTTTTCGAGATCTGGTAGCCTCATATCGGATGATTAAGTATATTATTTTTGGATTAATTAAGTAAAAACGAACCTTTTTATGAGAAACCTTGATAATCTGGATAGATTGTGCACGTTTCTTCTCAAATCAAACTGAATAAACGGAAACGGGCCCCGTAGCTAATCCGGGACCCTAATGTATGATCTTTCTTTATAACTTAATCATTTTATTAACCAACACATTTACCCAAGCTTATTTCCCCATAACTGTTTTCTGAATGCGTAAACGAATAACTTGGCCCCGCTGGAAAAATAGAAAACTGAGCCAAGTTTGGTTTTAAGTATTAGACATTGAACAACATCACAACCTAAGCCTATTGCCACTTTCTGGGCGTTCCAGCTATACCCAGATTAGTTATACAGTGCAGTTTAGTGTTGAGATTATAATAATATTAAAATATTAATATTATTATAATATTGATTATAGGAACTAGTGATAGTGAATCGAACAAACCGCGAGCTGACACAGTGCTGATTATCTTCTAAACAGTGAGCTTCATGACCCCACTTTAAACTGTTTTACGAGCTTTTGGGGTGAAAAACATGTTGATGCATATTTATATATACTCTGAATTGTTTGATGATAGGAATTATCTAAGTGCTAACACACGAAAGTCCCCACGAACACAGTGATTAACTTCGAGCCGGTGGCTTGTGAATAGTACTATTGGTTTGACAAACCCAAACGGAATCGACCTGGTGGCTGTGTCACATAGCGCCGCTTGCACATGACCATAC
The DNA here is from genome assembly GCF_021521415.1 of Bidens hawaiensis. Taxonomy (NCBI): domain Eukaryota; kingdom Viridiplantae; phylum Streptophyta; class Magnoliopsida; order Asterales; family Asteraceae; genus Bidens; species Bidens hawaiensis. Next base: position 40,350 of record NW_027496132.1, read on the forward strand.
TTATACAAACATGCTATGTAGTGTTAGACATAGCTACCGGGACATGTTGTGGGTGGAAGGGGAGCCACAGTGGTTGATTGGGCATGGGAAATGGATGCACGCAGCACAGACAGTCAAGGCTTCACTGTAGCTTAGCATAATTACATCATAAACATACAAACAAACGTACTTGTGAACGTACATACATACCTACTTGCGTATTTACAACTGTGATTGTTGTACGCACAACTGATTTCTTGAAACTTGTGAAACTCACCAACTATTTGTAGTTGACCCGTTTTAACATGTTTTTCAGGTATACCAGACTTGGACTAGAAAGTCAATGTGCTACGTGTTTGACTTGCGATCAATGCTGGGTGAATTGATGCAAGTGTGCTAGTAAGAAATAAAGTCGCTTAACGGACTGGTTTTAGTTTGTATCCCTAGTTGTAAACAAAGTTAGATTGATGTAAAATATTGTAAACTAGTTTGTATTGTTCTTTATAAGCAATGTGGTTGATACCAGAGGTGTCTGTTACATTTTCGTTTTACGCTTCCGCAAATCACTCAACAGGGTGTGACATTATGATCCAGCGTTAGTATTACCGGAATGAAGGCACTAAATAAGACACTCAACCTCTAAGTGTCTATTTAGAAGCCAGAGTATATATGCCGGATGTAAGAAAGGAAAGTATAGAAGCATGCTAGACGTCTGAGGTTGACGATTTTGACAAAGAACCGATATCAAGCAATAAACTAAGGGGGAGAATGTTGGGGTCGTATTTTGTATTTTGTGGTTTATGCTTATAATTTTGGGCTTGGTTGGGATTTTGTTTGTAAACCGAGATCTGTTGATCTAGGTGGGCTTTTAGTATGTATTGGGCCTAGTTGGTAGTCATATATAGAACATATGTTAACAAAGTAGGGGTTATTCTTCCATTGTATTATCATTCACCCGTGTAATTTGTTAAAGGGCTTAAGCACCTGGCGTATAATATAAGTGTGTTTTGAAGCTTCTTTATTGTTTTTCTGTGTGTTCTTGATTGCTTTATAGAATCGACTTAGTGATTAGTTTCCGCCTAATCATTGAGTATCTTGATATCACATTGAAAGATCCGTCACGGGACTTACACTCGCGAACAACAGGAATATCTTCGATCTTTTGCTCATTCTTTTCCATCACATGAGCTATGAATGTCACATACTTCTTGCGTAAGTACGTTTGGGCTTGAGAACAGGTTATGAAATTAAGGCACGAAGAGGAAGGCTTTTCACCAAAGACACGAAGAAGTTGACCGTCGGCAAGCGGGATACGAATGAACTTCTCGAAACAAACGACTTCGACACGATGAAATGATAACTAGTCCATACCTACTATGATGTCGAAACTTCCCAATTGCATAGGAATGAGGTCGATTGAGAACTTGTGGCCATTTAGGTTCAACTCGCAATTCCGAATGACAGAGTCGATCGATATAGATTTACCATTAGCTACTTTAGCAGAGTACGAGTTTCTAAACTTAGATCAGGGTTTAGCAAGAAAAAGTTCAAATTCTAAAGAAACGAAACTCATATCAGCACCAGCATTAAATAAAATGGATGCAAAGTGGCCGTTTACAAGGAATGTACCATTCACCACGTCGTCGCTTTGCTGGGCTTGATGGGCATTAATCATGGAAGGATGCTCATGAGCATCTTGGAGAGCTTGAGTAGCTTGAGCGACTCGACCATCTTGTGGTGCAGGTGCTTGGATAGCTGGAATCGGCTGAGCTTGAGCTTGATTAGCCAACAATTGTAAAACTTGTGGCTGAATAGTTTGATAGGCTTGATAAGCTTAAAGCTGAAACTGCGAGGCTTGAGCCAGCTGAAGCGAGTTCACATTCATGAGTCATGGATACACGTTGCTGAAGTGGCCAGGGTCACAATAGTTGTAACAACCCCGCGCTTGGTTAATGGGTTGAGAAAATTGCACAGGACGAGGGTTTGGTTGAGCAGCCCGTGGAGGAGCAATAATCGTCATTGTGGTTTCACGGCAAGTGATGCTATGGTGCCCAAAACGGTTGCATCGTGTACATTGGCGACAACCGGTGTTAGCAGCATGATGACGCTACAACGTGCTATAAAATGGATGGGTCTATTATAGGTTTTTCTCAGATGTGGTGCAGGGTTGGGGTGGGGTTGAGGTGCGGTTTGCTGAGTTAGCGCGTAGTTTTTGCGCTTCTTGTTGCGGTTGTTAGAGAAGTAAACGAGTTCGGATGACTCGGGTTTGGATTCTTTTGGTTTGGTGGGTGGTTTGTCAGCATTTTTCTTGGATCCCTTCAATGTCAAAGTCTCGGCTTTGACATGGTTATCACTTAAGGTTGTAGCAAGGTTGATTGCGCCGCCAAGTTCTTTGGGAGAACTACTCAAGACACTGTCTTGAACTTGTCGTGGTAGCCCCCGAATATACATTTTGATGGCGTGCGATGGCGTGGCAACGAGATGAAGCACCAACACACTAAGTTCATTGAAATGGGAGGTGTAAGCTAAGTACTCACCACATTTCTACTTGAGGTTCCAGAATTCTATTTTCTATGTATAAGCTCGTTTGGAGGACAGAACTATTTCGGCAAAGCCATGGTGGTTTCGGCACCTCAGTTTGACTTTTCTTTAAACCACCAAGTAAGTGCCCTTTTTCAAAGCCATTTGAGGCAAATCTAGTTTGCTTATCATCATGGCATTCAATGTGGAGGAATATGCTCTCCATCTTTTTGTACCACTGAAGTAGGACAGTGGCACCTTGTGTCCCGTCAAACCCTAGGATTTTGGCATCAATGAAGTTCTTCAATGTAACCATAGGAGCTTTAGACTCGGATGTAGCAGGGTTGATTTACAAGAAAAGAAAATCTTTGTTGATCTTTGTTAAATATGAAAACCATAGCAATAATAATAAGCATTTTGTGGAACTTATAGTTTTCATGAACCACCATGGACTCTTATGTTCCAACACAAAAATAAAAATGAGTAACTAAATCGAACCAAAAGCTGGGTATTCGTGTATCATGATGACTTGATAGACTTTCAGTTAAAACACATCGTAAAACATTGAGGGTCAGAGTCACACGTCGTATGAACAACCATGAATAGTATTACATCCTAAGGACTGTAACCATATCCCGTTCACAAAGAAGACATGGCCACATTTGAAAGCTTAAACTTGTGATTCATACGACATTTGGTGTGGTACGCTTTGGCCTAATAGGTTTCATGCTCTTTCCGAACTCTCCAGGTAAGCAACCGGGTGCCGCGTCTGATTGGGATTTGTGCGCATTGCTTATCCTTAGGTTTCAATAACCTTGGTGTCAAGAGTTCGGAAAACAAGCACGCCCCATTCAAGTTACTACATACCCGCCACGTAGAATCGGATTTAAGAAGAAGAAATATCGGATAACCGGCATGAAATCGATTGAAAATGATTTGAAAATATTTGTTTTAGGCCTAAGCCTTGGACTTGCGTGTGTGTGCTTTTGTACATGAGGCGTAATGAAATCCATAATAAAGTAATAACCAGTGCATTTGAACAATCAAGTAAGGCCAACATAATTTCTAATCATGCAACCTAAACTAATAAACAAATAAGCTATAACTAACTAGAACACAAAGTCTAATGTCCTATCTTATAGTCACAGCTTTGATACCAACCTGTTGTAGTACAGATTGTTCAAACACACGTGACACTATTAAGTGACCACAATATCATCAATTCATTTAAAACTTCAAGTACACAAGTTTAAGACAATAACAATACATTCAATAAAAGAAAAATAAAATCAACTTGTCTATTATTTTGTAACCTATTTCTAGTGTCTTCTTTGCTTCAACCTCTAATAATTGTAACTGTAGCATGTATATAAAATAAAACATCAATTAACAAGTAGTTGGTGAGAGTCGCACAATTTAATATAAATACGTAAAGAAATCATACAATTCTATGAGCATGTGTAACAACACAAGCAAGGTTCTTTCCAGTTGGTAACAACCAACGTACTCGAATAAACGCACAACGTAAGCAAGGTCCTTTCCAGTTGGGGAGAACCAACTTACTCGGATAAACTCACAATGCAAGCAAGGTTCTTTCCAGTTGGTAACAACCAATGTACTCGGATAAACGCACAACGCAAGTAAGCAAATAAACATACAAGTCCATAATGCGAATTGTAGTTTGAATAAAGCATAGTAAGTAATTGTTTGAGTATGATATACATGCTACCCCCAAAATGTAAAAAAGTTAAAAAAGGGGGTGTGAAAAACTCACATTTGAAATTGAAGCAGAAATAAATATAAAACCAAAGTACGTCAAAAAAAACCGAAACGAACGATATGCACGAACTATAAATAAAAATAAACACTAAAATTTAAAGACTAACTAACGAGATTATTGACGTTAATTATTAAGTTTTAAAGATGACGCATTATATATATTATTATTTAAGGCGTTTTGGATTTTAATATTGTTTTTAAGCTTTAACGATATTTTAATGGGTTAATATTATTTTAATTATTAATTTAACGCTATGTTTGAATATTATAGTGTTTACGAAATTTGGTGTTAACGGTGTGTTTTATCTTGAAAACAAAAATGTTAATGAAATTTAAAGTTTCATGGATGTGTGATTGGTTAGATTCATTTCTCGCACATACATAGGGGATGGATCTTGTGAATGTGATTGGTTAGATTCATTTCTCGCACTTCTCTATAAGAAACACTTCTGAAATAAACTTAATCCACACACACACACACACACACCTGTTTAACGAGTTTAAACTAACCTTGACGGGTTTTGAAAGTTTGGTTTTTAGGTGAAAATGATAAATATAATTCTATATTTGATTTTATATGATTTAAAATGATTTTATTTGATTTATAAAAATATATATAGTTTATAATAATTAATTTAAAAGGTTTATAAAAATAAACAAAAAAATGTTGCATTGACCCGAATTCGAACCTGGGTCTGAAGTTCAATAGCATACATTCTTAACCACCGAACAAGTCTAATACTTCGATTTTAATCTAGAAACAAAAATATAAAACCAAATGTTCATGTGTATCTTCTACAACAAAACCGAACAATTCAATACTCTAAATCTATTCCTTGGTTGATTAAATTAGGTTAGGGGTTTCGTTAAATGTTTGAAAACTAATAAGAACCATATGAAAATTACCCGGAAAAGTTCTTGTTTGAAGGAGAATGATACCTCACCGGAAAAATGATATTGGACGGAAATTATAATATTTAGAGAGTGAATCAGTGGAATTAGATAGTATGAACACGTTTAGTTGATGTTGGAGGGTCTATTTGTAGTCCCAATTGCAATGAATTAAGTTAATGAGTCGTATTTGTGTTTTGGGTAATAATCGGCCGCTAATGATTTTAATTCGACCATCATACGATGTTATTAGGTGTTATTATAGTTTTTTACTATTAGCGATTAATGGAAAAAGGTATTACGAGCTTTAAATTGAATTTATATTGCGTTTTAAGGGCCGACGAGCCTAATAACCTAAAAACTTGAAATCTAAACACAAGAACAGGATTAAAATAATCCACAGGCCATTAAAGATGTCGAAAAACAAGACGATAGCGTTAATTTGTTCAAGCGATCACAATATTATGTCACAAGATCCAGCGTTGAGCAGATGAGAAACAAATAGAAACCAAACAAAGATTGAAAGACGAGATGAAGTAATACTGAAGGTGGTAAATCCATAATGATGATTTATCAAGTGTTAAGAAAATCAAGATGACAGCAGATGTAATTGTGAAGAAAAGAGGGTCGGCGACGGTTTTGTGAAAGTGGACAAATGAAAGAGATTTTGATTTCCCCTTTATATAGGGTCATCCTATCTCGTGATAATATCAAAACCTCTCGAGTTTTAAATGATCTTACACTATCAACCCCGAACTCTGAAAATATTTATAGATTTATACCCCAAAAATATTTACACAATCCAAACACTCCAAAATATACAAGATTTTATTTTGTCGGTCCACACGTTGAGAGCATTTGCAAATTGATCCTTTCATAAAGCAAGTTTATAGTAAAAGAAAGATAAAGTATTTATATAATTTTAAAATTAAAAAATTAGGTAAATACAAAATATGGATGGGCTTGAAAATAAATATAAAAATAAACATAACGACAAAAACTAAAATATAAAATTAAAAATAAAAATAGAACTAAAAACAATATAAAACACAAGATTAAAAATGAAACGAGATAAACTAAAAATTAAAATGAGTTAAAATAACTTAAAACTAATCATTTTCAAGTGAAAACAAAAAAATAAAATAAAATAAAAACAAAAATAAAATAAAAATAAATATGGAGTAAAGATGAGATTAATATTATATTAAAGTTGTTTACAAGATTTGTCTATTTTTGCGAGAAAGTTCACGACATGGAATCATATTGTCTTACAACGTCCTAGATCGCACTTCTATTTCAACATTATTATGCCAAAAACCCAAAGTCAATTATAGATATATTTGTCTATTTTAAACTTAAAAAGTGTTTGGATGCCAATGTGATATGTTAAGGTATGGATTAAGCACAATGCTTGTGTAGTCCTCATTTAGAGCATGTTTGAACAGTTGACTCTATCTAGGAAGATTAAAATAAAGCAGAAGTTCAGAACCTTAACAATCTGGTCTTGTATGACTACAAACATAGAAAGTCCAAGGCTTGAATTAAAATAAAAGAAGAAATAAGTTAGAAGTTGAAAATCCTAAGACAAATATCCTTTTATTTTGTTTTTCTTTTCTTTTCTTGAAAAAAAAAATTGACACTTGACAACATAAGATAATTATGATAAGGTAAAGAGGTAAAGAGAGGCTTGGGCATGACATATTAATTACATGTCTGCCTTCAATGATATGAATTTACGTGGAGTCATGCAACTGCTTCATGGATGTATAACCACTAGCATAGGCGGGTATTTTATTTTATATCACTATAACATTTAATCATTTGTCAAGCCTATCTACACATCAAGCGATGATCTTGTTGGCTTTTGATCTACTCTTTTCATGGGTTATGATCGTTAAAAACAATTTATTATCATTTTCTGAATGTTGGATCAATTGCTCAAAATTTGAAAATTTTAAAATATCCGACTCCCACTAAACAGGAAAATATCTTTTGAATATGAACTGAAAATCTTTTTGGTGAGTTAAACTTAAACTCATTTTCCCTCTCTAAAAATGTGACATATTTAAAAAATATTTACAATTTTAAAAACAAAAAGATAGTTTAATCAAAACAGATCATGCCAAGCAATTATACAAGATATAGAAATCGGGCACGATTGAAAGCTTTTGTGAAAAGATAAGCAAAGTTGTGGCAGTATGGACCCTTTCGATATTGACAAGTTTCTGATCAAAACAATCACGAATGAAGTGCATTCGAATGTCAATATGCTTTGTTTTTGAGTGTTGGACCAGGTTTTTCACAATGCAAACAACTGCTTCATTATCACACTTGATCGGGGTGTTAAAGAAATTCAAACCGTAATTTAGCAGCTGATGCCGGATCCAAATCCCTTGTGAACAGAAGCTAGACGAGGCAATGTACTTGGCTTCAGCTGTAGACGTGGATACTGTGTCCTGCTTCTTGAATTGCCAAGAAATTAACCATTCACCCAGGAATTGACATCCTCATATAGTTGATTTTCTATCCAGATTGCACCCACCATAATCACTGTCGGTGTAGGCATGCAGTGTCAAAGGAGATTCCTTTGGATAACCGAAATATAAATTTGACAGCGATCAGGTGGGATTCTTTCAGATCTGATTGATATCTGGCACACTAACAAATAGGCCTGCTTGCAGTGAGATACATTAGGGAGCCAATCATTGGCCTATACATGTGTTGATAGACTGGCTTTCCTGATAGATCTGGAGCTAACACTAGTCTAGTAGCAATCGGAGTGATGAATAGAGATGCATCCTTAAACCCAAATTTCTGAACAATTTCGTGGACGTATTTCTCCTGATGTATCAAGATCCCGTCCATCTTCTTTTCAACTTGTAATCCCAAGAAGAATATAATTTCTCCCAAAGAAATCATCTCAAACCGACTCTGCATGACCTCTTAGAACTTTCTACACAGCTTATCGTTCGTAGACCCAAAGATGATGTCATCAACATACACTTGGACTAGGATTAGATCATGTCCGACTTTCTTGAAAAAGAGTGTCTGATCGACAATACCTCTTCTATAGCCATTCTTCAAGAGATGTTTAGCCAGAGTAGCATACCAAGCACAGGGTGCTTGGTGAAGTCCATAGAGAGTTTTGTCAAGATGATAAACATAGTCGGGATGATCGGGATCCATAAAACCTGGTGGTTGCTTGACGTAGATTTCTTCTTTTACTTTTCCATATAAGAAGGCAGTCTTGACATCCATCTAATATACTTTGAAATTCATGTATGATGCATAGGCCAGGAAGAGACGAATTGCCTCAAGCCTAGCAACGGGTGCATAAACATCATCATAATCAAGACCTTCACGTTGCGAAAAGCCTTGTATCACCAACCTAGCTTTGTTTCTTATAATAACCCCTTTGTCATCTTTCTTATTACGAAAAACCCATCTCGTACCAATTGGCTTCTTGTTCCCTAGTTTCTTGACCAGCCTCCAAACACTTAGCTTCCTAAACTGCAACAGCTACTTTAGCATTGCTTCTACCCGGAGATCTCCTTAAGAGCCATCTTGTAATCTTTAAGTCCAACATGTGATATAAAACAAGCAAAAAGACATATGTTAATAGTACCATACTGGCTTCGTGTTTGGATCTCGGCTGAAGGATATCCGATGATGTTTTTGGTGGGGTTAGAATGGTGAATTGGTAGTTTTGGAATCGAATCAATGTGTTTAATAAGCTCTGCTTGTATCTCAACAGTTAAGCTTTCTATGGGATGGAAAATGGTGGGAGCATTAAGAAGAACATCAGTGGCTGGTTGAAAAGTTTCTGGTTGATCAATCACATGTTCTTGATTAATAGGGCTTTCCCATAGCTTCTCCATGAACGGAAAGATGATTGTTGGGACCCGACTTAGAGTCAGTTTTGTCCAAAACACCAGTGGGAACTTCATTAGAAGCAGTCTCCTCAGTAGCAACCTGAATATTATCTTATGAAGGAGGTGTGGGAATAGACTCGAACACACTAGGTTCTGCTTGAGGATTCACCATAGGCTTAGTCTGGTTTGGGTCAATGTTGTCAGCTAACATGAATGAACCATCTAAATATGAATCAAAAGCATCTTCAACGCTTACAATTTCAGTCGTATTTGCTGGTTGAAGTAATGGATCAACTGCAAATGGTTAAGGTGTTGTAGGTAACACATTCCTATTAAAGGGACCAGCAGATAGATGGACATCTTCGAAACTGTTTAATATGGAGTGTATTAAACCTGACTAAGACTCTGTAGCATGGATTGGAGCGGTTGCAACATGAGGGTGTACATTCCACGAAGTTGATTAAATAACCCATCATAATCAAACAACCAGTTAGGTCCCACGTGTGCATCAGTCGGGTTAAGCTCTTGCTAGTCAACATTGAATGACTCCACGATCACTTGTGCTCTCTTGTTATAAACTCGATAAGCACTTTTATTGGCATATCCGACAAAATAGCACTCATTTACCTTCTCTGCAAATTTTGAAGTTGAGTTGGCATTTGTATGAAGAAAAGTGCATGGACATCCAAGCGTCTTGAAGTAGTTGAGTTGCGACTTGGTCCATAGTAGAGTTCATATGGAGTCTTGTTTAGACGTTTATTCAGTAACACACGATTCTGAATGAAGCAAGCTGCATTAATAGCTTCACCCCATAATGATAATGGAAGTTTGGATATGTGAGCATTGTTCGAGTAGCTTTGATGAGCGTTCGGTTACGTCGTTCAGCAACTCCATTTTGTTGTGGAGTGTATGGAGCACTGAACTGACGGTCTGTCCCCTTTGAATGACAAAAGTCGTAAAAAAACTTTTTGCAAAATTTTGTTCCATTGTCTCTTCGATACACTTGACTCGCATGTCGGTTTGATTCTCAACAAGCGTCATAAACTTGATTAGAAAATAAGCGGTTTCATCTTTGTGACATAACAGAAGAGTCCAGCTGAAACGAGAGAAAGCATTAGTAACAAAAAGACAATAGTCTTTTCAGCCTATCACCAAGGGATGAATTGGAACAAAAAGATCCATGTGTAACAACTGAAGAATGGAGTCTATGGAATTTAGAGGTTTTGGGCCTTTGAGGGAGTTTGTGTTGCTTGTATTTTGAACAAGAAAGATATTTTTCAATGCAAGAAAAAGATTAACAGGCAAACTGTCACACCCCGACTTAGGGCATAGGCGTGACAACCGTTAGTTGATATCTTTTTTGTAAATATATCATAGTTAAGTTCTTTTAGCAGAAGTTTTTGAATAAAATATTATTATATTGAAAACTCGGGATTTGAATACCCGTTTGATAATTTAAATACATGCCTTTTGAAAATATGATTTTTTTATAATATTCTGAAATAAAATATCTGAGCCATAAATAACGTCTAATGACTATATCTCCAATATTCTAATCTCCCTTGATTGTCTAATCTAACCTTTACTGTTTTCTTGAAATGTGGGGGGGAAATCTTTCACGCACGTCACTGCCACGTATGTAAATACGATGTAGTTCTTCTTCTTTGGCATATGGAAATAACATGATTTAATCACGTTAGCATCATCAGCTTCCGTGATATTAGTTGAATGAGTTTTTGTAGGTGATGTGAATAAGTTATCCGTTATCTGGAAACACAAAACTGTTGTTGAGACCAGAGATCAACACTCTGATCATAATGGTAAAAAGACAGGTTGAATTGGAACAAATGGATATCGATGCAGACTCATTCATCGCCATTTGTAACATGATCCCATCAACTTGCAACCATATATCAATTTACAAACAATAAAGGACAATCAGAGTCTAAACGTCGATTCTATTATTGATTATTATTGTTATGATTATTTGATTACAAATAAGCCTATATATAGCCATGCAATTCCTTGTTAAACAAGAATAAGAGAGAAACTAACTCAAAAAAAAAAAACCTTGGTTTGTAAGTACGACAACTAGGTCTCCGTCCTTACGCAACATTACACTAATAAAGAAAACTGACAGATTAATATTGCGGTGGGGAAATTGGGAAATTAATAATTAAAGATGAGAAATGTAAGATCATAAACATTTGTTCAATAAAATTGTATTGTAAAACAAGGGTACTAAAATGGCAAAAATGCAGAGCTACCATTTTTGTCAGAGTTGACCTGTTCGTTTTAATGATTAAATATTATACTCTCGAAATGGATCCAAAACAATTTGAAAAGCTTACAAACCGTCCCAAAATAAAAATTTTTATTCGTGCTAATGACTCGAATCTTGACAATATTTTAACTCGTACCCATTTGACCTTTGCGGCCTTTTGATTTCTAGAAAATTTCAACTTCAAGTAATTACAATTTCTCCCAACTTAACACACAAAATGTTAATCACGCTCCTATCCATTTCTTATTAAAAAAGTGATCATAAATTCAATGAACCATCAAAATATCATATGCAACTAACATGTCCTAAGATCAATGTAACCTAAAAATTAAATATCATTGGAAGTCTAAACCTACAATCAAGGAGCAAGAGTGGTATCATTGAACGACGGGTATTATTTTGGCGTCTTAAAATAGAAAGCGTCTTAAAATAATGTCAAATGACAATTTTGCCCATCCAGCTTACTTTCTAATAATAATAATAATAATAATAATAATAATAATAATAATAATAATAATAATGTAAGCATAGATTATGATATTTTTAAAGACTTTTTGCAAATTAACTTTACATTTCAAGATGTTACTAAATAAATTCACATGTAAAAGTCATATTGTGCACACAATTAATTTCACACAAAAACTACATTTCAAATTTGAATTTGAAATTTAAAACATTATATGATATACGTTACTAAGTAGCCATTGTTAGAATTAAAGTGAGTATCGTATTATGGTGTTTAGATTACTAAGTAGCAGTTAGAAATAAAGTGAGTATCGTATTTACAATGTTACCGTTACATCAAATGCTGTATAAAAAGACATTACTATACCTAAAAATCTACACTACTCATCTTCAATTTACATCATCTGGTCCTTCCAATCTTCCTTATCTTCCGTCTTCTTTGGGGCTGGTAATGTTATATTATTTTTTTCACTTTGATTTCAATTTTCAAGTAGACATGTAACATCTAAAATAAATGTTTTACCATGCTTCTAATAAGTAAAAGAAAATATGCAGATACCTGACGCCGGGTCTCAGTCGCACGTTGTGGAGGAGGAGCAGATGACGTCAACCAATGTTGCAAATCAACCGTTTGTTTCCAAACCTGTGTATTGGATTGTCCAATTTGCCACCAGCCATTAAGCTCCCCTTTGTTTCAGGTATTAATAATAAATAATATGTGTGCGTGTTTTTTAATACTAGTTAGCTCTCTGTCTTATGATTCATATATGTAAGTCTTAATAGCCATAATTGAATTATAATTATCTTTGTAGCTTCTTTAAATTATAGTTGAATTGCCATAAGTTTCTATATTTGCTAATGTTGTTGCAGTGTGTGAACGGGCATATAGCGTGCTCCTCTTGCTGCTCAAAAGTGAACAACAAATGTCCTTCTTGCAGCACGCTAATTGGTTACAGACGTTGTAGAGCTGTCGAAAAATTCATTGAATCAGTCAAAGTATTATGTAAAAACACCATACCTTACAGTAAACAAAATGAGCATGAACGAATGTGTTCACATGCCACATGCTTTCGCCCTCACCCGTCACGCCAATTTGCAGATTCTTCCAAAAACCTGTACCTCCATTTCGGCATCCAACATGCAGCTTCAACCACCCGATTCACATACAACAACAGCTTCCGTGTTCTTGTAGAGCACCAAAAACACATCTTTCTTCAAGAACAACATGAAAGTGTTGTTTTCATCCTCAATAATCAAGTTAAAGAACATGGGCTAGCGTTGAGTGTTGATTGTGTGGGTCCCAACACGTTAACAGCTTGTTTCGAATATCGTTTAACTGCTCATGAGTTGGGGTTAAGTCTTTGTCTTGAAAGTGTACCAGAAGTATATACAAACTGGTTTGAACATCCACTTAGAAAGTTTTACTTAATGATTCCATCTGACTTTTATACTTACCTGGAGCCTCTGTGTATAGATCTATGCATTAAGAAAGTTTTGTCTCCCGATTTGGTAAGACAAAGACTTGGTGCAATACCAACTTGAAGGACCTGATTCACTAATACCAAAAGAATAAGGGTGGTATGAAAGATCTAAAGGAGCGGTTTAGAGGAGATCTGAAGTTAAGGGGGCAATCTAGTTTTCTTGGTATCAAAGTCTATTTTTATATTTATCTTAATGTTTAAAATAAAGATTGTTTATTACTTATTGTTTCCTTGTTTTAGTAGAAGTAGGATTTGAGTGTTATATAAACCAATCAGTATTTTCGTTCTAGTTGTATTTTGTTCTTGTTTATTATTAATAAAAAGAGTCGCATAAGGTTTATGCAAATATAACGTTTGGTTTTTTGATTCACTTGATCGAATATGTTTAACAGGGAGAACAAATAGATGTCGTGTATGCCAAGTGTTGTTCTCTTATTTTTCTAGATATACGTTACTTTCTGATTTGTATGTGTAACTACAAATTTGTTAGGTCCCGTTTTGTGTAGTTAGTCTTTTGTATTGGTTTGTTTATGTTTGGCTTATTATAGTCTCTTTTGTTATATTAGGCCCAAGGGAAATTGTAAAGAAACCTATTGGGCATTTGGAATATAAACATCTCTCATGCATGCTTCTCTATAAATAGGAAGCATGCCATGAGAAGAACAAGCTTTTGCTAATTTCTCATCTTACTTTCTTTCTCTAATTTTCTCTCTCACACTCTTCTTCAAATCCGAAAATAAAACATCTCATCATCCGAGGCCAAAAGGTGACTTGGTGTGATTTCCGCTAGCACTAAGTTTGATTGATCCAAGACACGTTGTTAGATCCACCCGCGTTGGGACCTACAATTGGTATCAAAGCTTCGGCTCACTAGTTGAGGTTTTTGGATCACAACCTTAGGTTTTGATCTTGAGAAAAAGAAAGAAAAGCTTCTTGCTTAGAAAAACCATAAAAACAAGAAAAATCGCAAAAACACAAAAACAATCGGGTTTCCAGTTGGTAAACATGACTTAGAAAGTGTTCTAGGTTGAAATCATAAGGATAAAGGTGTTAAAATTCAAGAAAATAAGTGTGAAAAACTTTGTTAAAATTGAGTTTGAAAAATTTCGCATCGCATGAGAGTGGTGGTTGTACTTGCTTTTGACCAAAACTGACTGAATTAGGTGTAGCAGATTCCTAGAAAGATTGTTTCTAGAAGAACTGAACCTTTTCGCATCGCACACTATTTCGCTTCGCTTGAGTTTTCGCTTCGCATCGCACACTATTTTGCTTCGCATCACTTTTCGCATCGCACACTATTTCGCTTCGCACAGGATCATTTCGCTTCGCATCACTGTTCACAGTTTCGCTTCTCACAGTTTTTCGCTTCGCTTGACTCCTTGTTTCGCTTCGCTTGAGACTGTTTCGCGCGAAATTCTTGATCTGTGTAAAATCCATTCTGTTTAAAGTTGTTAAGTGTTTGAGACTGTTGTGACCATGACGAGTACTGATTCTGAGTTGTTAAAGGGTTATTTGTTGCTTGAGAACCAAGTGGGAACACCTACAAAACCTCTAAAGTACATGACCTTAGATGATAACTTTGCCGAATTTAAATGGAGGTTCATGATCTTTATTTCGTTGACTGACTCAGAGTTAATGAGATGTTTTGAAGAATGTCCTCATGTTCCCATGACTGTCACTCCAAATGGGGAACAATTAAAGACTCCTGAAAACTTTGATGATAATGATAGGACCTTGTTAGAACAAGACAAGAAGGCATACCTCACTTTAACTGTTTGTCTCTCAAATGAAATTACTGAGACTCTACGTGAACACAGAAGTGCAATGGGTTTGTGGGATGCACTTGTTGAAAAAGTTGAAGGAAATGCTGAAATCAGGGAAAACAAGAAGGCCTTTTTGAAGGAAGAATTTAACATGTTCAATTATCGTCAAGGTGAAGGTGTTTTGGATTTGGTAAAAAGGTTTGAAAAGTTGATAGTAAGAATTAGAGCCGCTAGTGTCAACATCACAAACTCTGAAGTCAACCACAAGTTGATGAATCCTTTGCCGTACAGCTGGAGTACCAATACAGTAACAATAAAGAGAACTACCAACCTGAATGCCATGACAAATACTGATTTGATTTCCACCATCAAATTATTTGAAATGGACGAACAAATGAGAATGAGCAATTATCTGAGTTCTCTGAATCAAGCTGGGGTGAGTACTACATCATCTATGCCAACTGCCTTCATTAGAAAAACCCAGCAGAATATGTATCCAGTAACCACTCCAAAGTAATCTTTAAGTGTGCCACCACACACAACTGCATTTATCTCAACCGGCAACCAGTCCACGTAATCTGGTTCCAGCTCATTTCAGAAGGCTGTCGATAGTGCAGTTGAACAAGCCTTGAAAGCTCATGGGATTTCCTCATCCTCAAAACCTCAGCCAAGCAAAAGTTCAAGTTACTGTGAAGCTCTTCCACTGCTGAATGATTCAATTGTCTCATTGGTTCATGCATTTTTGTCAAGCCATGAAGAGTTGATGCAAGGAAATCTGTTGCCACCACAATTTGAGACTGGGATCTAAAAGACATCAATCTAAAGGATCTCGAGAAGACAGATATCAAGTACCAGATGGCAATGGCTGTCCACAGAGCTACAAACTTCATGAAGACATATGGGAAAGACAGCTTCAAATATTCAGACAGGAAGAGGATTGGTTTTGACAAATCAAAGCCACGATGTTACAACTACAGTGAGATGGGTCACTTTTCATTGGAATGCACAAATCCTCCCAAACCAGCAAATGACATTCGTGTGATTGAGGTGACCGACAAAGAAAACAACAAGTCAGCTGGAAAGAAGCATGAAGTGCACAAGCCAAGCAGCTCAGCTCCAAGAATTAGAGGTCATCCACACAAGGGCAATTCAAGCTCAAACTCAAGAGCCCTTGTCTCGCAGATGATCGATGTCGAAAGGTTAATTAAAAACATTTCTAAAATACCTTTACTAGCAAGGACAAGTAAGGTGTCGAATCCACAAGGAATCAGTGGAAAGTGCTAATCGAGCTTAATGTTTAATAAATAATTATGCTAGGCAGACAGACGATGTCATGCAGATTAAATATTAATTTAGTTGTAAAACAATTAAAAGAGAAGTAACCAAACTCCAGGTTTCAGGTTGTGAAGCAACTAGACCAATTGATTAAACTTATTTGGAAAACTTGTTTGCTTACACCTATAATCAAAAGACTAGATATTTGACCTTACTGATTGACAGAACTTGATCTGAACAATTGGTTTGGTTGAATAATAACCTAATTGATTACCAGTTTTAGGATTTGATAAATGTAAGTGATTTAATGGCTAGAGATAAACGGGTCAATGACTCTAAGAACCTAATCCTAAAAGTTGATGACCACAAATCAATTAACTGATAAAATCACAATACATTCAGTTACGAAAAAAATTGTTGAATGCATAAACAAACGCAAAAGATTAATCAACCGAATGACTAATCAACTATAGTTCCAATGCAAAGATTCAAAATACAAAAGGTCTTGCTTACAAACACAACCCTACTCCCGGAGATGGTCACAGAAGCTTTAGCCTTGCATCTTTATCTTGAATAACTTGATTATGGTGTGGAAGGATGAAAGCATGGATGATTGTGGTGATTAGTAGGTGTTGGGATGGTGGAAAATGGCTTCCTAATACCCAAAAACGGTTGGGAGAGGTTCCCTTTTCATAACCCTAAGGTTATATTTATATATGGAGGAAAAAACCTAAAATCCGCGTCTTTTTACGAGCTAGGCCGCAATTTGTGCTCAGAGGACCGCAACTTGCGGCCTTCTTTACCAAAATTCCCTGATCTGCGCCCCTGCATGCGACCTCTCTTACCAGACAGGACCACAAATTGCGGTCCTGACAGCACAATTTACGGCCTGTATGGTGTTCTTCATTTTTTCTCCATATCTTGACTATCGGCATCATTCATCTTCATTCTAACTTTCAAGTATCATCCCAATAGTTTCCATTAAGCTCCATTTGGCTCCATTAAGCACCAACAAACCTGCAATCATAAAAGATCTCAAAGTACTCGTGTTCGATATATATAAATAGCTAAAACACACGATATTAGACATTAAAAACGCATTCTTCTACCCACTCATCAGCAGACCAAGGTCCAAGCTAGTATGGATTGGGATGATCAGTTTCAAGAGCTGCAGAATCACCTTATCATGGCAGGAATGGCTTTTACTTCAAACCACGAAGCGTCTTTATCTTCAGCTGCAAGTTCAGATGCATCACCAGCAGATTAGGTAAATTATAATCTATGTTCTCAAGCTTGCATTAACAAAGTTACATATTATAGACATAATCAGAATGAAGGCTTGAAAGAAAATGCAAAACTTCGACAATTATATGCTGAGTATGTAAAAGCTAACAAGATTTACGTTGAGAAGATCAAAACTCATCGTGATAATGTGGCAAATCTTAAACTCAAAATTTTTAATCTATTATAAAAACATAGTTTCTAAACTAAAAGCTGAAATTGAAAGTTTGAAACTTGACGCTTCTAATAAAAATGAAAAAGAAAAGATAGTCGAAAGATTTGAAACATCATCTGAGCAATTAGATGATCTTATTGGAGCACAAAGAAGTACTAAGCTAAAAGCAGGGCTAGGGTACGATTATACTAATGTACCACCACCTTTGAATGACAATTACACCAGCTTGCGCCACTTCAACTATAATACTTTTCCAGAGGAAGAAATGTCATATGGGGTTGGTAGAATACCAAAACCAGTGAAATTTGTTCCCGCGGTGTCAAAAACTGCTGCTCCAGTCCCATCATCTGATAAATCTAACATCAATGTGTCTTGTGTAGTAGGTTATGTAAATGTTGGTGAATGTGGAAAGGTTAACCTGGGTTGTAAGCTAAAAGGAGAGTTAGAACCACATCTTGAATCATGTGTGGATCTAACCAAAACTATTAACAATCTAGTTTGTAATAAAGTGTGTGGATCCATGTTGGGAAGTTTAAAGTCTAGGTCCAATGTTGTATTTTGTTAAGGTTTAAGTGATGACAGTTGTAAAAGTGATTGCAATGAAAATGAGTGTTCTTTTTCTGACTCAGATTGTGAAACTGTTTACGATGAAACAGTCAAAAACCAGGTTGATGAACGGAATAGTCCTAGCTGCTCATCAACTGATCATCATCTTGAGAACTTGAGAAAAGAGAAAACTGCTTTCGAGAATGAAAAACCAAGCACTTCATGTAAATATGTGCCACCAATGAAAACCTCTTTTTCTCAAAATTTTAACAAAAGTTCTCAACATCATAATCAATTTGATAGTGCCTACTATTCTCGACAAAAACCTAGGCATTCAAATCATTTTGTAGCTCAATGTTCATATACTCATGATTACCAAACAGATAGAGATTACAGACAAGTTAACCCACCCACATCAACTCACATATCACATCACACATATTTCAGTGATCATGATGTCTATAAATGCAACCAACGAAAGTGTTGCTTTGTCTGTGAAAATCATCTCATCTTGCGAGACATTGCAAGAACTGGCACAAGCAACAAAAAGATTTACACAGTAAGTTCGGTCAGACATATTCTAAGTTTCTCGCTAAAACTAAGGAAATGCCTCACCGAATTCACTCTTCTGCCAGTGAGACGGATTTCAAACCGAAAAAGATTGAGAAACCAAAGAAACCTTTTTGGCTAACCCAGAGGGAAAGGAAAAGGTTAACAAGGGTTCTGGAGCTGAAAAGCCTAAGAATCCTTCAAAAGTTTTCACAAAAGCCAATCCAAAGGACTTTGTTATCAAGTCCAAACCAAAACGAAGGCAATCCAGAAAACCTTTCCAAAACCGAGGAAATCATAATTCAAGTTCCTCGAGGGTTGCTCTTCTGATTCCGATTCTCCAAAAGAGTTTATTTTTAAGAATCATAAAATTAAACTGGGTGATTTTCTATTTAATTTTCCCGAGGCAAGTGCGTCTCTGGAAAACCTCCACTAACTGGTTGTTCGTATGTGTAGGGTCATCCTGGAAGGCCTGTCAATAGTATTTGGTACTTAGACAGTGGCTACACCCGACATATGACAGGAGACGAGTCACTGCTGTTTGATGTTAAACCATTCGACGGCGGACATGTTTCCTTTGCTGGTGACGTAGGAGGAGAAATCCCGAAACAAGGGAAGGTCTCAAATGGCACTTTGACCTTTGATGAAGTCAATCTTGTGGAAGAGCTCAACCACATTCTGCTCAGTGTCTCCCAAATCCGTGATAAGCATTTCTCAACTCTATTTATAGAAACTGAGTGTCTTATTCTTAAACAAGGTTTTAAAGTCCCTAAAGAGTAGATTATGTTGCGTACTCCAAGGCACAATGATGCCTACATTATGGACATGAGAAGTAATTATTCCTTGCATATTGCTTCTTGTTTGATGTCCAAGGCCTCGGAGAATGATTCATCTTTATGGCATCGACGTTTAGGTCATGTCAACTTTAAGAACTTGAACAAGTTAGTTAAAGGTGATCATGTGAGTGGTTTGCCTGTAAAATCCTTTCAGTATGCTGAAAAATGTTTATCTTGCTCTAAATGCAAACATCACGAACTCCCTCACAAACCCAAGACCATCAATTCTATAAACTCTACTCTTCAACTGTTACGCATGGACCTTTTTGGTCCAATACAACCATTGGCAATAGGTCTAAAAGCCTATTTCTTGGTTATTACTGATGATTACTCGCATTTCAGTTGGACTTTTCTGCTAGGGCATAAGGATGAAACATCTCAGTTTCTGCTAAGGTTCATTGTGTTGGTTGAGAATCAAACGGAGAAAAGAGTCAAATGCATCAGAAGTGCCAATGAAACAGAATTTTGCAACAAGGTGGTGAATGAATTCTGTCACAACAAGGGAATCCTTCGTCAATTCAGCGCACCTTACACTCCCGAACAAAATGTGGTGGCTGAAAGGCGAAACCGTACACCGGTAGAAGCTGCAAGAACAATGCTGTCATACTCAAAGCTTCCATTGATTTTCTGGGGAGAAGCCATCAACGCTGCCTGCTTTACCCAGAACCGTGTGCTTCTGAACAGAAGATTGAACAAGACTCCTTATGAAGTCTTCTATGGAACGAAGCCAACGGTGAACTTCTTTAGAACGTTTGGGTGTCCTTGTACCATACTCCAAACAAATGCCGGATAAACTTCCAAGTTTGCTTAAAAAGCGAATGAGTGCTACTTTGTTGGTTATTCTACTGACAAAAGTGCTTATCGCGTGTACAACAAGAAAACCAGAGTAATCTTGGAATCGTTCAATATTGTTTGGCAAGAATTGAACCCTACGGATGCACACAATGGTCCTGACTGGATGTTTGATTATGAAAGTTTGTTCAGGCAGTTTCGTGGGATGTATGTGACACCTGTTGCACCAACGGTTTCCCCTGTTGCACCTATTCCTACCATTGTGACAACACCAGCTCAATCTGAAGATGATCAATCAATATTGATGCGTGCCGTTTTGAGAGGTCTTGAAGATGTTCAAGTAGCTGCACCTGCACCCGTACTTCATATTCCACCGGTGGATAATCAACCAGCCCCGGTAAATGATGTGCAGCCCTCTGCAGATTCAACTGAGATGCCAACTGTCGAAGACGCCTCCAATTCAGATACTGATTTGTATGTGTCTACTGAAATTATGGAAAATCTTGTGGAAAACGACCTGATCAAGCGGCAAATCCTCCAGCGAAACCAAGTATAGTTGAATCTGTTCCTACACCTCCCTCTGAAGAAGAAATTCATGGTAATGCTGAGGAGACTGATCAACCAAATGTGAAGAATGAACCTGTTCAGAATGGAGCTTCTGGCAGCACCTACTCAACTTCCGTTCCAGCCATTGTTGTGCCTTTCTATGACAACCTATGGGAGGGTCCCATTCCTCAGGAACATATGGTTGATCAACAAGAAGATGCCGCTGATCCTCCAGCGAAACCAAGTATAGTTGAATCTGTTCCTACACCTCCCTCTAAAGAAGAAATTCATGGTAATGCTGAGGAGACTGATCAACCAAATGTGAAGAATGAACCTGTTCAGAATGGAGCTTCTGGCAGCACCTACTCAACTTCCGTTCCAGCCATTGTTGTGCCTTTCTATGACAACCTATGGGAGGGTCCCATTCCTCAGGAACATATGGTTGATCAACAAGAAGATGCCGCTGATCCTCAACCACATGCTCCTGTCAATGTGTCTACTATCTTTCATCCCATATAGAGCTTATCAATCGAGCTTGAAGCAACACCAGTCGAGCATGTCAAACAAATTCCTCAGTTACCGATCCACTGACGACATCCGACTGAGAATATCATTGGAGATCCGTCTGCTGGCATTCAAACACGCAGTACTTCAGGTAACATTAATAGATGTCTTTTTGTTTGTTTTATTTCACAGGTTGAGCCCAAGGACTACAAGGTCTCATTGAAAGAGAATTCTTGGGTGGAAGCCATGCAAGAGGAGCTGTTACAGTTCAAGAAGCTGAATGTTTGGAGGCTAATCAAGAAACCAGAACAAAAGAAACCGATTGGAACAAAGTGGGTGTTCCGAAATAAAAAGGACGACAAGGGGGTCATCATCAGAAATAAAAAGCCTGGCTTGTTATACAAGGCTACCTGAAGGACTTGATTACGATGAGGTTTATGCACCCGTGGCCAAATTAGAAGAAATCCGCATCTTTTTGGCCTATGCATCGTACATGAACTTCAAAGTATATCAAATGGACGTGAAGACTGCTTTCTTGTACGGGAAGGTAAAAGAAGAAATGTACGTCAGTCAACCTCCGGGTTTTGAAGACCAGATCATCCTGATCATGTTTATCGACTTGACAAAGCACTTTATGGTCTTCACCAAGCACCTCGTGCCTGGTATGCCACACTGGCTGTCCATTTAGTGAAGAATGGGTACAAAAGAGGAATTGTCGATCAAACTCTCTTTGTCAATAAGGTTAAGGGTGATCTGATTCTGGTACAAGTGTATGCTGATGACATTATCTTCGGGTCCACGAATGAGAATCTATGCAAGGAGTTTTCGGAGGTTATGCAACAGTGATTTGAGATGAGTTCCTTGGGAGAAATTACTTTCTTCCTTGGTTTACAAGTTGAACAAAAGAAGGACGAGACTTTAATTCATCATGAGAAGTACGTTCATGACATTGTTCAGAAGTTCGGGTTTAAGGACTCATCTGCCTTTATGACACCAATCGCCACGCGACCTGTTCTCGCTCCTGATCCATCAGGAAAGCCAGTCGATCAGCACCTCTATCGGTCCATGATTGGCCTTGATATATCTCACTGCAAGCAGACCGGACATCATGTTCCCTGTTTGTCAGTGTGCCAGATATCAGTCAGATCCAAGAGAATCCCACATGACGGCTATCAAGCGTATTTTGAGATACTTAAAGGGAAGACCATGTTTTTGACTTTGGTATCCAAAAGATTCCCCCTTCGAACTTCATGCTTACACCGACAGTGATTATGGGGGATGCAATTTAGACAGAAAGTCATCATCAGGAGGATGTCAATTCCTGGGAGACCGGTTGATCTCTTGGTAGTGCAAGAAGCAAGTTACTGTATCCACCTCCATAGCAGAAGCCGAGTACATAGCTGCATCCAGTTGCTGTTCCCAAGTCATTTGGATCCAGCATCAGCTGCTGGATTACGGTTTGAATTTCTATGATACAATGATCAAATGTGATAATGAGGTGGCCGTTGCAATTGTTAAAAACCTGGTCCAGCACTCAAAGACTAAGCACATTGACATCCGAATGCACTTCATTCATGATTGTTTCGATCGTAAGCTTGTCAACATTAAACGGGTCCATTCTGACTTTAACTTTACCGATCTCTTTACAAAAGCCTTTAGTCGTGCCCGATTTTTATATCTCGTTGAATCTTTGGGCACGATTGCTTTTGAATAAATTCTATCTTTTATTTTAAAATTGTAAATATTTTTCAAATATGTCGCAATTTTAGAGGGAGAAAATGAGTTAAATTTAACTCACCAAAAAAATTTTAAAATTTATTTTAAGAAAAACCAAAATCAAGTCACTTGACTTAACAAAAAGATTTTATTTTATATATAATATTAATTTCATCTTTACTCCTATGTAAGAAAAATTTTAGAAAATTCAAAAGGTATTATCCCGCTTAGAGGGAGCTCCTTCGTAGAGGGAGCCGGATATTTAAAATTTTCAATTAAGAACTTGATCCAACCATGTGAAAAATGATAGTACATTGATATGCAATGATCTTAGTGCATGAAAAGAGTAGATCAAAAGTCTACAAAATCAATCACAAATGTGTAGATAGGCTTGACAAACAAGTAAGTGTTAGGTGATATAAACTTAAATTCCTGCCGGTACTAGTGGATATATGTTTATAAAACGGTTGCATGATTCCGTGAAATCATATTCATGAAGGCAGAAATGCAATTAGACATGACATACCCAACTCTCTCTTTACCTGATCACAGTTGTCTTATGAAATAAATGTCAATTTTTAGTTTTCTTTGAGTCAAGTAAAGAAAAGAAAAAGAAAAAGAGTTAAGAAAAGAAAAAGAAAAATCAAGAAAAAGAGTTAATCGTAGGAATTTTAACTTCTGCTTTATTTCTTCATTTATTTTGATTCAAGCCTTGGACTTTCTCTGTTGTAGCCATACAACATTTGATTGTTAAGGCCCTGAAACTTCTGTTTTCTTTTAATCTTTCTAGATTGAGTCAAGTGTGCAAAAATAGAGCACAAAGTGTCAAGTATGTTAATAAGAGTGTTGTGATCAAATAAGAAAGGTTTAAGTCAAGTTGAGGTGATATGTTAACACAAAGTAAGCCCGAGATATGATGGAATCAGTAACATGTCTGATTAAGTGGGGACCACATAAGCGCCGTGCCTAATTGTACTTGAAATGTACCACTTCGACATCAAAACACTTGTCAAGTTAAACCAACGGACAATATCTACAGTCGGTGATGAGTTTGTGACATAATAATATCAAAACGGAAACACGATCTAGGGCTTTGCAAATCAATATGATTCCACGTTTTGATTGTTCTTAACGAACTTATGTAAATTAATTCAATATTAATTTTATTTTAATCCCTCTGAATAGTTATTTTTAAACTTTAAAACTTTAAAAGGTTTATTATTTTCATTTTTTTTGTTTATTTTTTACTTTAAAATTTTTGTTTTATAAAATATTATGTACATTAATATTTTAATTTTATTTTTAACTTTACTTTTAATTTTAATTTTATTTTATTTTTATTATTTTATTTTTACCCTTAAACTTTTATGTTTGTAACTTTTATTTTATTTTAAATTTTTATTTTTATTTTATTTCTATTTTACGTTTATTTTGTCAAAGAGATCATCAGTGCAAACGTTAATAGTTACGGACCAACAAAAGAAAAAATAGAAAAATAATTGAGTGCTCGGATTCGGTGGGTAAATGTTTTTCGGGTGTGAATGTGCAAATATTTTTAAAGACCAAGGACTGAGAGAGTAATTTCGGTGAATACTCGCAATGTTTTGACCTTATCTCGAGATTGGCAGACCCTATATATATGGGCAACCAAAAATATCTTTCACTATTCATCATAAAAACCTTTTCATATTCTCTCTTTTCTCTCTCTTCCTTTTTCCTCTCCAACCCTAACCTTTTCCACTCAATCATTCAAGAGCCGGTCTCATAATCACATCTTTGATCATGAATCCAGAACCCACTCATCGATATAACATCAGAATCATGTTCATCATCATCTGTTCTTCTTTCTGGGTTTCTCCAGATCCAGACGGCGGTTCATATGAACCGTCGGCTAGATCTGGTGTTGAATCTTCAATATTGTTGCCATTCACGTATCATAAACCTATAATCGAGCACTTAGATCATGTTCTTTCATCATTAACTGTTAGATTTAGGTTTGATTGTGTACAGTTTGTAGATCTAGGGTTTGTTCATACTTTCTGGGACCAATTGACTAAGTAAACCAAGGGGATTTGTCTCAAATCTTTTCATAAATGCAATTCGGGTCTAAACAACCATGTGGAACTCAAAAGGGAACAATAATGGGCTAAGTTATCTTTTTTGCGTGGATAAGGCTTTTGCTTCGCACCTTCATCATGCGAAGCAAAATACCTTCTTTTTCGCTTCGTCTGGTCATGCGAAGCGAAATACTTATTGTTTTGCTTCGCCTGGACATGCGAAGCGAAATACCTTTTAGTTTCGCTTCGCCTGGGTATGCGAAGCAAATGGATTTCTTGTTCGCTTCACACACCATGCGAAGCGAAATTAGTGCCATGTGAAATTCTTGTACTTAGCAAAATTTTCAGATTTTTTGGACTGATTAACTTCTGGACTGGTTGAACTTGTGTGGACTGTTTTACCCTTGGACTGTTTTAGACATATAATGACTGTATAATTTAGACTTATTGACTTTTTAGTAGACTAAAATTAACTTCTTAATTTATTTAAACTAAAAATGTGCATAATTAACTAGCCATTTATATTTAATTGAGTTAAGTAACTTGTGTATACTTAAAGACCTCTATATAACTTATCTTGTTTAAATTTGATTAATGATGATTCTAATAATTTTAATGAATGATTTCAGGGCCATAATCTGTATTGTGCTCTCGGGATTCCCAAAGACAAAGATGACAAGGTGTTCGCATCAATGGTCAATGGGTTAAAACAGTCACCCCTTGAGTATGCCATCACTGCCAACCCGGCCATCTACTCCCAATGGGTTTTAGATTTTTGGGCATTTGCAAACCAGCTGATGACGCTCTTTCCATTACTACCAAGGTTGCTGGGAAGGAATTGACGATACAGAAGGAGATATAAGACGGGTATTAAAGATCAAAAACAAGCCAGACTATAAGTATGAGAAAGGTGACAGGGTAAAGTTGGTTGAGTTTGTGACGAATATGAGGTGTGATACTGAATGGAAGAGTCTGGAGAAGAAACACCTCCCGCCTTACTAGAGATTTCTCTTCCACATTGTGATTCACTACTTTGCTGACATACGTGGTGGATTTGACAGCATGAGGGTGGACTGGGTGAAGATTATGTTTGCACTAACTACTCGAGAGAAGTTCAACTATTCAAGGAGTCTATTTTTGTGCTTGTTGGCAAATGCAAAGAATGATTCAACATGGCTAATGTATCCTAGATTTATACAACTGTTGCTTGATGATATGATTCCCGATGCACCCAGACCACCTCATAAGAAGGCAAAAGACAAGAAGTCCCTTCCAGAGCCTTATCATGTTAATGAGATCAAGCAGTCGTTTTTTGGTGTGTTATTGAGCATGAAGGGCAAAGGTTACCAGTATGAAGGACCAAGACCGGGTCCTAAGTTTGGGTTGTTTGAATAGACAGAGTCTGCTGGGGACGAGGTTGATGTTAAGAGTGGTGAGCTGGTTCTATCCGAACCAGAAGCTGAAGCAGAACAAAGTGACTCATCTGAGGAGGCACCTGAAGACCGCACAAAAGCCAAGCATGATCTGAAAAGGAAGGCATCCAACAAGCTTTCTGTTGGTGGTTCTTCTGGCAAGGGCAAAGCTAAGGAAGTTGAGGAAGAGGAAGAGGAGGAAGATGTGCAACCCTTGAAGTGTTTAAAGAAGCTTGGAGACTCCCAGAAGTCTTCCAAGCTCATTGTCAAGCTTTCTACAAAAGATAAACCTGCCTCTAAACCTGACCCTCAAGTATTCTCATAGGAAACCATAGCCAAAGCCCTTAGGGACCAAGATGTGGCCGAAATCAAAATACCCGTCTACAAGAAACCCAAACCCTGAGTCAAGACCAAAGCCAAGAAAACCAAAACCATGTTACATGATTCGCCAGATCCCTCACCTGAATCTTCACCAAAAGACCAACCCATATCCACCTTCCTACCATATATACCTGAATCCCCTCCTCAACCACAACCACAACCAACCACTCCACCTGAACAACCATCCCAAACCACAACTCCACCCACACAACCTTCCACTAAAACTGTAACCACCTCAATTTTTACATATTCCATATTCAGCTCGCCAATCCAAACCACAAGCCTATGGAGCAAAACCGTCATTTCCTCACCACCAACAAAACAACCAACACCATCAAACTTAGAACCTAAACCATACACACCTCTTCTCTTAAGACCACTCATCTCAACACCACCCACCTCCACAACCTCACCTATACCGACCCAATCTATTACCCTACCTTTCCAAACAACCTCACCACCCATCATGTCTGTTACTCCTCCATCCACAATCCTTTCACCCAAGCCCATCACCAAAGGAAAGTCTTCGACGCCTCCGGTGTACGCTGATCCTTTCCTCCATAGGATCGTCGCCCTGGAGGAATCAAATGCTAAAAGGGCTGAACGTGAACTGGTCTTGCTCGAGTACATCAAGAACCAAAAGAAGAAGGAACGTGAGGACGCGGTTGCTAACGCGAAGTTGGTATCACGAGTTCAAGTCTTGGAGGAACAGAAAGAGCTGAATGATGCTCTAATTGAAAGTCAACGTTTGCTGATTAGCACACTCCAGACTCGATCCAGAATCAACAAGAGCTACTGAACCGTGAAGCTTCGGGGAATGCTAACTTTACGGCTGAACACATGAATGTGGCGAATAGGGTGGCAACACTTGAAAGGAACTTACCTGCTGCCACTACCATTGAGGATAATTTGTTTAAGAAGATTGAAGATGCTACAACCAAGTGGAATGTTGAGAAGGAAGCAACGAACTCCAGAGTTTCCATGCTAGAAGGCCAGTTAGCATCATCCACCTCTCTCGGAACGCTTATCGCTGAAAACACAAAGTTTAGAACCGAGATTGAGGAAATTCAAGCAAAGCTGGCTGAATAGGAGCGTCTCAACGAGATCCAGTTGAAGTTAAATCAAGAAATGAACGAGAAATACAAAGCGGCCTCTGAGCTTATCGGTATGCGTGATGATGACTTTGCCATACTCGAGGCCCATCTTGATTCAATATTTGGTACTTGGAGGAAGTCTGCCTCCGTAGGTCAGATTGGTGGATCACAACCTACCACGGGTCCAAGTGTGGCCTTGCGAGGAGCTCAAGTTGTGGGTTCGGAAAGCGAGGCAACTGTTGGTCGCGTTGTACAACAGGTTGGCCAAACAAGAAGCGGGGTAGGTACCAGCTTGGGTCCTGAACAATCAATACAACTCAGGCCAAGCTGGTGGTGATACAGGAGGTAATGGTGGTAATGATGGTGATGACGAAGATGAGAGTGACAGTGATGATGACGAGGAAGACGATGATGTAGATGACAATGTCCATGACAGTTATGATGAAGATGATAATGATGGTGACGGTGACGGAGGTAACGTGGAAATGGTGGAGCGGGAACAATAGCTGGAAGTGGCGTTGGAGGGTGGAGATAACACTTAAACACCTTCACAGGATCAAGGACCACTCGATGATCCCGCCTCTTCTGGAAGTAAAGTCAGGCAGGACGACTCAATAATTGACGACATGTAT
This sequence comes from Bidens hawaiensis, assembly GCF_021521415.1. NCBI lineage: Eukaryota > Viridiplantae > Streptophyta > Magnoliopsida > Asterales > Asteraceae > Bidens > Bidens hawaiensis. Next base: position 69,180 of record NW_027496132.1, read on the forward strand.
AAAGAGTTGTTTCCTGCAGGTAACATTGTAGGTATTATGGATGCATTTATTGAAGCTGGAAAGAGCTTGGAATCCTTCATAGTGCAAAATACAGAGAAGGAAGTAGAAGACAACTACATAAACTACTCGCCAAATCCAGATACACCACCAGCTCAAGCTTTAGAGGCTCCTACAACTGATCCTGTCTCCCATCCAACGGCAGACTTGACACAAGAAACTAAAAAGAAGAAAAGAAAGACCCATATTATGTCAAGTCGTGCCTGTGCCTGCTCGCTTAACTACCCTTATCATGATGATTCGCTGATTGTCTACGCGAAGTACAATAAGGAGAATAGTTGTTGGGCTATAAGAAGATATAGCGGAGATCTTATCTATCTCAACCACCACGAGCTGAAGTCGTTACTAGAGCTTGACATCAACTATCTTCGAAAAACTCTAGGCCGTAGTGAGTATGATAATTCCTTGGAAGGTTGGGTCACCACTTATCTGCATCATGAATCAAAATTGGACTACAACGACTTCGATCTGAATAAGGGTTGCAAGTACAAGAACCCACGGGAGATAGACCCAGCCACCGGAGAGCCACGAACTATGTGGAGATATAGGGCACCAAAAGACTGTCACGTTATCTATCATGGTGAGCCCTGTATCCCTAACACTCTCCGAGAATTCATTGGTTGCGAATTCGATAACAAGACTGGTGAGGCCGTCATCCACTGTAGAGACATGCACGAAATACGCGTGTTTGACGAGCATGAGCTTATGGGTCTGCACAGGGAAGACGTGCTGAAGCTCTACCACTCACCGTTGGGAACCGTCGAGGATCCTGGTCGTCAAAACACCGACCAGATAGTTGAAGCCTTCAACAAGTTTTTCCAAAGACTTGTTGAGCTTCCACTGACCGAGGACGAATGCTTGGTGTACGACATCGAAGGGTTTCAATACTAAAGACTAGAGGGAGATTGTTAGGTCCCATTTTGTCTAGTTAGTCTTTTGTATTGGTTTGTTTATGTTTGGGCTTATTATAGTCTCTTTTGTATGGATTAGGCCCAATGGAAATTGTAAAGAAGCCCATTGCGCATTTGGAATATAAACATCTCTCATGCATGCTTCTCTATAAATAGGAAGCATGCCATGAGAAGAACAAGCTTTTTGCCAATTTCTCATCTTACTTTCTTTCTCTAGTTTTTTCTCTCACACTCTTCTTCAAATCCGAAAATAAAACATCTCAAGATCCGAGAACAAAAGGTGACTTGGTGTGATTTCCGCTAGCACTAAGTTTGGTTGATCCAAGACACGTTGTTAGATCCACCCGCAATGAGACCTACAAAATTGATCTTGATTTTTTATTGTGGTTGAATAATGTTATGGACATTATCTTACTTTGTGTGCTATTTTGTTGTTTCTTTACTTTCTGCAAATTTTTGTTATACCTCAGACATTGTTTATGCATGGTAACCTTTTGAATAATGATTGCAGTTGTTAAAAGGAAAACAAACTATCAAAATTTTATGAAGCTTTAGGCAGACAAATAACATTTTAGATAAGAACCGTGCTATTCCTTTGTCTTCAAGGTAAACTAGTGTGATCGCTTGATAATCTTTTGAATTATAATTGCAACTAGCTTTTATCTCTTATATTACGTAAGTTGTTTTATATTATTCGTTTGTAATATTTATATTTTTTTGGATTTTAATATTATTTATTGTAAATAAGTTAATAATATACTTGGTGTTTGATGATGAAAATGTTTCACAAATAAATGAGATGCAATAACCTGGTTTGGTGAGACCCATGACCCGCTTATTTTTTACTCTAAAATTGTTTTTTAATTATAAATAATATATTTTTAAAAAATCAAATATTAATTTTTAGTATATCTTTATAAATTTATAGGATTTTCATTTTAAATTTTTAGTAAGAGTAATTTTTAATTTAATGAGACGTTATAACCGTTTAAGGACTATCCGGGTTTGGTGCAACTCATACTAGTGAATTCTAGGGTCAAATGCATGCATGAGGAGCCTTCATTTACAAATAAAACAATATGTTGGCTTGAGAGGATGTGAGGAGTAACCATAGAGCATTTAAAGATTTCATTTATATATATTTAAGATAAGATTTGATTAATTATTTTTAACTTGCTTAATCTAACTGCATTTGTGTTTGCCTCATTTCCTCTATGTGTTTGTAGGTCCCGAAAACGGATCCTACAACGAACGGATTTTGTTCTTGATAACATTCAAGACAGGTGTGGTAAATCAAACGATCAAGTAAATAATAAACGGATAGTATAATAAGAAACGATCTCGTTATCGGTTGAAAGATTAATATATTAAACGAATCGACCCCACCCAAGGTGAGCTCCCCTTGGGCGGGTGATTTACACCATAAACACACATATATAAAAGACAACAAAATGATATATTTATAGCCTAACACATTTGTTCTAGAATCCTTTTTCCCCGTTGAAGTTAAACGCGTGTCCCAAAGCTCTCTTCTCATATCCAGATTTCTCCCACTTTAATTATTATCTTGACCATAAATATATTACGAATTTCGCCGTAATAATATCGCAAGTCACAAAATATTAGCCTTATAATCACCGCCTTGACTTGGCTTGTGATATCAACTTTGTCAAACCGTGTCTCCCGTCTTCACAAATCACATGATAAACCGAAGCCTCTTCATTTCAATTCACCCCCTCAAGGTATGACCCACCTAATTCATTCATGAAGGAATTCTCACTTCTTTATTTAAGGCCCCGAGCCCGGTAGCCTTACAATTGACGTGTTGGATTTACTCATTCACAAATCAGAGATAATTAAAACCATTCGCGGAATATAATAGTAAACCATTCATACAACTCATAAAGTACATGTCTTAAACAACATAACAAAAGTCATAACGATTAAGCATAAACGACACGCAAAACTTCTTTCTCTCGATGCCAGTCTTTACTTTATTGCCACGTGTCCCATTTCAAGAAACATGTCTCATTCTATTCACCTGCGTGCATACTAAAAGTTAGCTACGCTGAGTGAGTTCTAGTTAATAAATTAACATGCATTACATTCGTATCCTTCCTTATACGTATCCTAAGATACGCATTTCATACTTTACTTACTAATCTTCCTTTTATACATACATACGTACATACTTACGTACTTTTATACATGCATACATACTTACATATTTTCTTTTATATTATACATATCGTCTTTCTTTATAATTTATATACTTACAATACTTTTATATTACTTTCGTTTTAAAGAGAATTTCGCCCTACATACCTCAGATATTATTAGAGTTCGGTGCCCTCCATACCTCAGATATTATTAGGGGTCCGGTGCCTTCCATACCTAGGATATTATTAGGTCCAGTACCCTTTTCTCGTACCATACAATCGTACAACCAGACGTGTCTCATTTTCCGACCATACTACCATACGTTCGTTACATATCTTTCATTATATATTTGTATAAATATATGTAAATATATCTACGTACATACTTATCAATCTCCCTATAACGTTCAACATGCATTCACAAACAATCATCTAATATACGTTTACCATTTAAAGTATGTGTATTAACTAACATGTAGTAGTATGCACAAAGCCCCAAAAACGAAATACAGAAAAGGGGCTAGAAACTCACCTGGAGTCGGTTCCGCTCTGAGTTAATAGCAATACCTTCTTTAATTAAGCACCGCTAACTGTTTAATAGTTACATATTAATTCTCTATCTTTAAATATCTTTACATTCCTAAGTTAACGAAACCGAACCTATAACTTAACGAAACCATACTTTATTAGTTTAAGGAACCGAACTTGTAAGTTACGGAACCGATCTTTTAAGTTAACGATTCCTTAACAAGCTTATAAGTTAACGGTTTCTTAACAAGTCGGGTTTCGGGTAAAGTTTATGTTGGCATTCGGATCAAGGTTTAGGCCGAATACTCATAATCCATTCAAACGGGTTCGGGTCGAGTATCTCATTCCAGTCGGACCGATTATTTGGGTCGAGTAGCCCCTTCCCCATTCGAATTGAACATTCAGGTCTAGAATACTTCTACCCAGTCAACTCAAATAATCAACACTAACATGATCATGTTTGCATCCCCACATGATCATGTTTTGAACTAACATGCATATGATCATGTCTCAGTTTGTGGCTCGCTAACCAATTTTCTAGTAACATGATCATGCTGGTATGCCAACAGACCATGTCTTAATTTCTATCAGTTCCATTCGAACCACCTGCCATTCGAACCATATTTTGAGTCGACCCTTTAACCCTACTTGATTCAAATCTGGGTCTAGTACCCATTATTCTAGTCGGACCGATGGGCCACCATTCGAACCGATTCTATTGCTCTAGCCGACTCTTCCATTCCACTTGACTCGACTTCGAGTCGAGTCACACTTATCCCAGTCAATCCAATCACTCGAATCGACCACTATTCTGTCCAATCGACTCGATGAACTCGAGTCCTCTCATTGTCAATTGAGCCGTTGGTATTGATCCCCCTTAACCAAATCAGACAGTTTGGAATGGAATCCCAATACCCATTTTGAACTATTTGGGTTCGATTCTATAACCTACTCGAACCGGGTTCGCCCCCCTTTATTTCACCCCGCCAGATCCAAACTCATTACATATCTCTATATATACATTTTTGTCAAATCATATAAACCGAGATCCAACTTTCTTACTTGGTTCATATAAAGTTTATTCGAGTCGGGTTACTTGGTTCATTTCGTTATCTAACTTTCAAGATCCATTTACTTATTATTACATTGCAAGTTTTAAGAATAAGATGAAGATGAATAGAAGGATAATCTTTAATCTCAAACAACATACCTTATAACTTGGTTATTTGGATCTTGATTCTCTTGTAATCCTAGATGAATTCTCCCCAAGAGGATGGAAATCAACTTAACCTTAGATCTAGGATGGAATGGAAGATAGGAATGCTTGTGTGTGCAAAGGAGGTGTGTTTACGTATGAGTGTCTGATTATGATGAAATGATGGAGTGAGGATAATTATGGTTTTAGGTAAGGTTAGGACTTTAAATACTCTAGGCCCATAATCATCCTTAAGTCCATGAACCACCCTACACTTATCCTTTCATACTATTACTATTTAACCGAATTAAATATCGACATGCGACATTTAATTCAATGAAAACTTATATTATTTTATTTAATAATTCTCAAAATGCGGGCGTTACACTTTATCCATTCTCTTGGATCTCAAACAATATAGGTTGAGATGGCTTAAATATCCACAAATCATTCTTGAAATATCAGCTTCAACGGTTGAATGACAAAGCTTATTAGTTTTTTCGAAGTCACATTTCGGGTCTAACTTCTCAAATGCCTTAGAAATAACAAGCTTTGAACACGGCTAAACAATGGCGAAGCCTGATCAATTTTGACTTTCTTCTGTTTGGTCAATCCGAACATAAAATTATTTCTTGGCCCATAAATCGTTCCATATAATTTCCAAAAAATAATCCAGCTCAAAAAATTAAACAGCTAGTCCATTAGCAAATAACTCAGCAGATTTGAGAATGATCTAGCCAATATACAAACATATTAGGCCCATAAGAAGGTTTGATGACAAACTAGCCCAAAATACATCTTCACCACATGCCCACATATGTTTTCAAAACAGTCCCAACCAACTCGCTAGTGATTTGATGAACAAGACTAAAATAACAAAAACTTAGGAGATAAAGAACTCACAAGCCCTAGCAGCATATGGACAGCCGCAACCAGATGTATGTCGCCAAAAAAACCCTCCAGGGACATCTTTCTTCGGCCACATCCATGGGAACTTTCATCTCCCATCTTCTTTAGTCATAATATTCTCAGGGCTCTAGCACCTTCCGGATTGGCTCTCACGGGTTTCCGATTATTAGCAAATCTAGACGTCACCAGTTGTTTTTAACCGGAAAATCAATCTTCAGTTCAACCTTCTTCTCAGGGTTAACACTATGTATTTCATTCCATGTGGATGCCAATGCAACAACCTCACAGCCATTCCCTCTAACAACCACCGCCGGAAAACCAAATCCGGCAACACCACCACGAGCCGCCGCCGCTACAGCTCCAACCGCCAGTTCCACCACCGGCTCCCACCGTGGTCCATAACCAACAAAAAACCGAAAAACAAGTTGGATCATTGGCCCACCGGAAAACTGATTTCGGGCTACCAAAACCACAACCGTTGCAGTTTTTTTAATTCATCGGATTACCGACCTCTTTGAACAAATAGAGATAACTGACCCTCATGTCGGAGTTTGATGTACATCTCCAATCTCTGGAATCTTCGCCAAAGAAGAATCTGGCTTGCCGTAATTTTGGCGCATGGCGGAACGGTCCAGAAACGCCGGATCTACAAAAACGAACTTCTAGCACGATTATTTCCAATTTTATTTTCAAGATCTTCAAACTTTATTTTCAAAACTTTAACGGATCTTCAAGAAATTAACGTCTCGGTTGCGTAATCGCGGAATTAGAACCCGAATATCAAGAACAAAATTGAATAAGTTGATTCAAACCCGCTCTGATACCAATTGTAGGTCCCGAAATCGGATTCGACAATGAACGGATTTTGTTCTTATAACATTTGAGACGGGTGTGGTAAATCAAATGATCGAGTAAATAAAAAACAGATAATATAATAAGAAACGATCTCGTTATCGGTTGAAAGATTAATATAAACCAACCCCAGGTGATTTTCACCATACAACACATATATAAAAGACAACAAAATGATATATTTATAGCCTAACACATTTGTTCTAGAAGCCTTTTTCCCCGTTGAAGTTAAACGCGTGCCCTGAAGCTCTCATCTCGTATCCGGATTTCTCCCACTTTAACTATTATCTTGACTGTTAGGATTAAACACACACACGAAACCGAACACACACGTGAAAGCAATAAACAAACACGAGGATTTAACATGGTTCGGTCTAAACTGACCTACGTCCACATGTGGCAACTAGGTATTTCTTTATTGAGTGACAAATAGTTACAAGTACATAGCGTTCTTTATATAGAGAATGAACTAAGGTTTCTAAATTATAAATCAAGAAATCTAAACCGGGCTGGGCTTGGGCCCGACCGCCCGCACCCGTCTACTCTTTTGACTTCATATAATAAGCCGGGCCAACAAGGCCTACGAACCCAACATTGACCATAAATATATTATGAGTTTCGCCATATTAATATCGCAAGTCAAAAATTGCCTTACAGTGTTCGATCATATGGCTGCTTTAACTATAGGTTAAGTGTTTGTAACACTTTTGTCCAATTAGCTATTGGCCCTAGCATAGTTATCAAATGCGCTAAGCACAATCAAGGTACATAGGCAGTGGTTTGCGGGGCGTGTGGTTCCCGGCGATGTCTTTGTGGTGAAATTGTTCCGACGATTGTGTTTTGGTATACATCCGATTTCATACAATTTTTTTACTTGTGGAGGTTCTTATCAGGTTTGGGGGTAAATTTAGGGCTTTTGATTGGTATCGACATGATTATCGGTAGTATATTGTTGAGTTCGTATCCGACATGTGCTGTAGTTGTACAAGTTAACAAAAATTAGTGTTGATAATATGCTTAAACATTTTTCATCTATAGTAAATTAAATTATCTTTTTGAGGATTCTTTTTTTATTTTGTAAAATACTTTATGCGGTTGAGATGCAAATGGTTTCTAGGTATTCACTGATCTCAAAATGATAACAAAAATGATACTAATAAAATCACTAGGTCGCTTCACATTATCACATACCTGAATTATCTTACCAATCTCTAAACTCTTAACAACATACTATATTCTAACAGGGTGTGATTTGAACAAAATTAAGATTATCTACATCTTGGTGGAGTAATCTGGATGGTTTTTCTGAAAGGAACAACTGTTTCTCTTATGTTGCAACCGACTGATTTGCAACCATAGTTGGTTTTTCATGCTTTGTTCCATTAGTTTATAGACTTGAGCCACATAGACTTTTGCATCTCACGTAAATATTCATCAACGTATTAAATTAACGAGAGTGCGTTTTGTTGTCCCAACAGCCCCATGAAGATATCTCCTTCAATTCTTGATTTTTTGCCCTTTGTTTAAACTACTTTATATAAACTTATATTTTTGAGGGTGTAGATTCAAGTGAACTCGTGTGGATCAAAATTCCCACCACTAGCCAAAACTAACACGCTAAGGCAATGTATAGCCGAAATTGACATATATACTTATAAGGGTCAAATTGCATACGACAATTTTTTTTAAGGTCGGTATGGCATATGATAAAAGGATTCAATTGCAATAAAAAGACAGGTAAGCGGGTAATAAGCTGCGTCGCCACCCCCTTTTGAATGACAATTAATGTACAAGTTTCCTTATGTGATAATAGCCTACATTTTTAAAGGTAAAGACTTGAAATTCTTGGTCATTTGATGTAAGGCAATCCTTTAGGGAATATTAATGTTGAATCCTTATTAGTAATGTAATCTAACATTATGGATTATGCTACAATGCCTACTTCTGAATATTTATGATTTAGAGTCGCAATGATGTTCGAAGTGCCTCCGCAACGCGCGGGTCCATTTACTAGCTTTGTTACAAATTTCAAACCACATAACCTTAACATGATCATACTTTAATAGCTTAGACCCCATATCAATTACTTTGAAAAAATAAGACCAACTGCATGTGTAATTAACTCGGTTAAGATTTTGCATAAATTATTATTAAGCAACAGAATAATGATGAACCAGGAGCAGTTACCGAAGAGGATACATTCGACATTGTTGAATCAAAATCACAGAACAAACACCATGGAAGAAACGGTAATAATAATGGACCATATAGGATCAAGTTAGTTAAGGTTTTAAATTAAACGTGGTCATTATAACTAAAGGTGAGCACTTATGTTATTCTTTAAAATAAGTATAATGGTTTGTTAAAAGTTAATAAATATATCTTTAACAATTGGTGAAAAAATGTAACTGTTACCCTGGATGAACAATGTGAAACATTTATGCAATTTCTGAAAAATGAAATGGGTTAAAACTGCAAGATTGAGATACTACAAGAAAGCTCATTCAAGTCTATTAAAACAAATCCATGAAACTAAACTTAAAACCAATACTATGAAATCCGTAGGAAGAGTGAACAACAAATATAAACACGCCAGTCCACAGATATATAAAAACAAATATATAAAACCGAATTAAATTTTTAGTAAATCTATGTTCTAACCCAAAACCACTATCAACACTAACAAGTCAACAACTAAAACCACCACACAATAAATACTAAACAAATTAATATGTAATTATAAATACGTCAAAGAATTTGCTAACAAACTATATATAATTACACCCATGACCTATTAGCCTAGTGTCCCCACACACATATGATGAGGCGAGGGATTCAAATCATTGCAAGTACAAGATTTAAGAGACTTTATTAGGTGGTATTAGGCGAAAAAATTGTTGTTCAGAAACAAAACCCTATATATAACAAAGATAATGTGCGATATATAGATAGATACATAAATATTAACCCAAGCAACATTAAGTAAAATCTTTACTGCTCACGCGTGATGATTATGAACGTCTTAATTAAATTACAGTCTGACAAAGTAGTTTAACCGGCACTCCAAAGATAATTTTGAAAAATCCTATATCAACAAATAAAAGTATTCGATTTATTTCATGATACAAAAAATTATGTATATAAGAACAAATAATTGTCAAATGATACATTTATTATTGATAGTCCATGAACATGCACATATATACTCATAAATATGCACTTAATCTAGTTACCTTTTGTCACTATATAAATTGGAATTGGATGGAGGTGAAATTGCATATTAAATCAAACAACAGCAGAATAACCACCTTCAGAATGGTAAGAAATAATATGATCAGCATGTAGCAATAATATCCATATTAAACTTGGCAGATTCAATGCAGGGTTTCTTGATGGCAATCTTCTGGAGCTTTTGTTACATTTCATTTAGCCTGCTATATGTAAATGCAAACACTTATGACGTCACGTCTTATGGCGCAATAGGAGATGACGATACAGACGACACCAATGTAAACCACTTCTATAAGTTTGATAAAAAGAGAATGTTGTTCAATAAACAAAAAAAGTTTGATAAAAGCAGACCAGTTAACTGTTTTCTAAATGCTGCAGGCTTTCCTTCAAGCATGGGCTGATGTATGCAGTGACGAGTCGCCAAACCCAACGTTGATTATACCGCCAAGGAAGTCGTTTTTATTACACCCAGTATCGTTCAATGGTCCATGTCACAGTGAATCCGGTACCGTGATTGTTCAGGTAAAAATGAGTTCAAAACTGAGATATTAATCTAATGTCACATACACGAGCTCGTTAAACTTTAATTAAACAGAAAAATTCATTGAACTTCTAAGTGAGATCGACCGATACAATATCTATTTAATAATGTAAATGCTAATTCAAAAATAAATCTATATGTACTCTTCTAAACCAAGTTAAAGGTAACAACGAACTGTTTACATCGCATATCAATTTTAATGTATTTAGAACTCAAAAGGCCCTTGAAATTTTAATTTGAATAGCATCCATATGATCATATATGGTTTCCATCTTTAAAAATTAATTTATTCTAGAAAACCATATTAATTAGGGGAAAGTTAACATACAAATTAATTTAGCGTGCTAACTGTGAGAATCAAGTAGTGTAATTATATTTACAAGTAGTGTAATTATGTAATCACATCGTAGCGTAATTACACTATTCTGAAATTATACTATACTATAATTACACTATGTTGTGTATATATAATTGCACTACTTGATTTTCACAATTAGCACGTTAATTTAATTTGTATTTTATCCAAACCCTATTAATTATATTGTTTTCTTAAAACTGTGACATTTATAATTAATGCATTCCTTAAATTCTTTAACCTTTTCTTTTTTCGTGTGAGAATTTATTTGGGACCAAAGAAACTATGATAATTTTGACTAATATTGTAATTTTTGTTTTGATGAGTAGCTTCAAGGCAATATTGTTGCACCAAAGACACTAGATGGATGGAAAGGTTGCATAAAGAACCGCGTTTGGCTACAATTCACTTCGATACAAGGACTCACAATCAATGGGCCTGGCCATTTTAATGGCCGGGGCTGGCTTTGGTGGCAAAAAAAGGTTAATTAATTTTCTGAATTGTGCACGATGTATATGATTCAATATCAAACAATATATAAAAAGTTTATTAATTAGTTCAATTGTTCGTTTATGCAGCTAACTGACGAAGACTGTGTGCGCCCAACTGTAAGATATATGCATGTCTGCTCTCTACGTAAAATATTTGTGATGCGCTTGAAAAAATTAACATGTAAATCTAATCGTTTTAGGCTTTACATTTTAACGATTGCAATGGCCTTCGGCTGAGTGGTACAAGTCATATTGACAGCCCAAGCCTTCATATTAGCATTATTAATTGCCATGACATAGATCTTGGAAATCTTCGAGTTTTGGCGCCCTGGAACAGCCCCAATACAGACGGGATCGACATCGCTTATTCATCACAAGTAAATATCCATGACTCTAACATACAAACTGGTATTAAAGTTATACTTCTTACCTTTTATGTGGTAATGAATTTGATCTATAGTGTAATGATTAATACGTTTTAATACGATAAAAATAGGTGATGATTGTGTCGCTATTAATGGCGGCATATACGATCTCAATGTAACGGGGGTGTTCTGCGGACCTGGTCATGGTATAAGGTATCAAATGGTTAATGTTTTTTATTTTTTATTTTTTACTTTGGTTGTTGTGCTTTCCCTTCACTCAGCCACTTACGTGTTTCTGCAGTATCGGAAGCCTCAGGGAAAGAGGGGGTCATGACACAGTTGAAAAAGTACGCGTGGAAAACTGTAACATCACTGGAACTGAAAATGGATTACGAATCAAGACAGTACCGGTAGAATTAATTAATTGAAACTTGATATATTTTTTCTTATTATAACATATTAAATTCCATAACCATTTGATTGTAGGGTGGAACGGGGTACGCCAGGGGGATCGTATTTCAGGACATTCATATGGAAAACGTAAAAAATCCTATAATAATTACTCAACATTACTGCTTTCATGAAAACGAATGTTGTGATGCACCGGTAAGTATCTGGGACTCATCTTTCCCACAATGGATGAGAACATGCACACTTTGTTTCTTTTATAGCCCACAATGGATGCGGTACAAGTGAGTGATGTGACGTATTTGAATATATACGGGTCTTCGATGTCAAGGGAGGCAATTAAGTTTGATTGCTGTGGAAAATTTAACTGTACTGAAATCTACACAAACCATGTTGGAATCACTGGTCAAGATGTTATTTCTAATTGTACAAACGCTCAAGGGGAGTTTGTTGATACCAATCCAGTTGTTACGTGCAGTTAGACTGATGTAACAGTTTAAGTTAATTATTGGCTTTAATAAAGTGAAGTTTTAAGAAAATTGCTTGTTAACATCCACATATATATACACAATTATCAACTATGGAGTTTCATATGTTCTTAGCTCAAACTAGCCATAATAAAACAACTGTCAAACAATTTCAACACATATTTCAAGATTATAATTCCACTTAAGCAACATCCATATGAAATCCATGAACTGAGAAGTAGGTGAAAATCTTTTACATACAACTTGAATATTATTATAAATATTTTAAAAAATTAGGATGTTAGAATCTACCCCTCTTATTTAGGATTTCGTCTTTCAAACCGAATTAAACCCACGTTATGGAAATAACATCTTATCTATTCATCAATTAGATCATTAGATCACAAAAGTCATTGTCAATCTTGTATTTATAACTCAGGTAACGCGTCACTAGCATATAGCATCAACAATTTAAGTAATGAAATACGTACCGTATTGCTGCACAAGGACTCACTTCATGATAAGAATTATGTATATCTCCTTGAGTTTCTTCAAGTTACATATTTCCCGTACACTTTGTACCTTCATCTATTCCACATATCTTATATAATACCATTGTATTCATTGCGTAAATAACACCATGTAATCTTAAATGAATATATATGTTGCAAAGAATTTATAACCATCCATGCATAAACTTCTTTCATCTAAAACACATACCTTCACCAATAAGTTTATCGAAGACTTCAATTTTCTACATGTATACAAGTTCTCTAGTTTTGGATTCATTTTCAACACTTCAGATCTTACACATTTAGAATTTTAGTTATCAGAAAAGTATGTTGGTATTCATGTATTAAAACTTGTAACAATAAAACAGAAGTAATAAACGTTAATGATGAACCGGGCTTGTGTTTAACACAATTCCCTTACACAGATTCGCGGTCTGTTCCCAGGGTACGCCAGTTCGAAAACAGCCGTAGCGTGCTGCCGGACTTGATGACTTGCCTGAAACAAAATCAAGAATAATGCTGCAGAGAGAAGAGAGAGCTGTGTTTATGGTGTGTTTAGAACTGCTGCAATAGCCTGGTTTTTTAACCACAAAATCATAACAACTGAATAATGACCATTAAGTGTAATAATTCTGAATAATGGTCATTGGTGCAGTATATGAAACCGAAATTGTAATAATAATAATCAATAACATAATAATGATTATTAATAACCATTGACCAACAGTTATGAATTTGAATTCTCAAAAACAAATGCAAAAAATTGTCACACGCGGGCCCGGGTTTTCGGAGCTGCATTCGTGTCCGCGGGACGTGCGGGCACGCACGAGTTCGATAGATTTTAGTCCGGAAACCCAATTTTGCACCCCCCCCCCACCTGCGCACAGGTAGGAGTTGTAGTAAAACACATCACAAATTTTCCAATGTGTAGTAAGAATGGCACCTTATAAAGCATTCTCAAATTTGTTCTCCCAACCGATATGGGACAAAGTTTCACCACTTCACTTTTTTGAGACATTCATTCACACACTCTTTTATCCAATCTTCTAACAATCCCCCACATGAATGGAGGTCGAAACAACATTATTCCGATTAGATTTCAATAGTTGAATCTTGCATATAAAGGTAGATGTTACTCTTTGAACCTTTGCTTATGAAGCGCACTTAGCCCACTGACTCTGAGTAGACAACGATGTATTTGAACTCATCTGTCGTTTTTGTAGACGACAATACACTACAAGACTCTTCTTGACAAAGTCAAGTTCTCATAGTTATGTTCGTTATGGTCATGAACATGAGCCTGGTTCTACGAGAGCCATTAAGTATTGTGCCCCAACAATACCCTTCGAAGCCCCACTTCTCTCTCACATAGGTGATTCACTGTGTATGGTTACCTTAGTCGAATCATTAAAAGCCATAGGCTTAGCCTCACACTTGTCACTTTTATGAATGGACTACGAAGTTTACCAACCATGTAGTAAACTACCTTTTAAATACGTAGGGTTATCCCCCCACAGTGACCTAATTAATTCATACAATTAGGTTTTCCTATTGAACTCAATTCTTGGATCTCCAATCTGTTGAGTTAGGTTTCCTTCGTATGAACCTTTAATTTTTCAAGGGCTTTAGTCCCATTTCCCATGGACAACTTCTGAACTAACTCTCTACTTAGGCCTTTTGTTAACGGATCCACAATATTATCCTTTGACTTCACGTAGTCAACAGTGATAATTCCTGTAGAGATTAGTTATCGTACCGTATTATGTCTACGTCTAATGTCTAATATGTCTGTTCTTACCATTATACATTGTGCTATGAGCTCTACCAATTGCCAATTGGCTATCACAATATATTCAAATGGCTGATGCCGGTTTAGGCCATCTTGGTATATCCTCGACAAATTGACGTGACCATTTTGCCTCCTTGCCCATTTTATCTAGGGCAATGAATTCTGATTCCATCGTGCATCTAGCTATAACCATTTGTTTAGATGATTTCCACGATATAGCAGCACCTCCAAGTGTGAATACATACCCACTTGTTGCTCTGGAATCATTCGTGTTAGATATCCAATTTGCATCACAGTGTCCTTCGATAACTGCCGGATATCTGTTAAAATGCAACCCGTATTCCCGAGTGTATCTTAGGTACCGAAGCAACCTAATCACACAGTTCCAATGAATTGAACTTCGGTTGCTCGTGTATTTAGTTAGCTTGCTCACGGCATATGCTAAGTCTGGTCTAGTACAACTCATAAGATACATTAAGCTGCCGATAATTCTAGAGTATTCCAACTAATTAACGGGTTCACCTCTATTCTTAGCTAGATGTTGACTCGTGTCAATGGGAGTTCTAGCTACATTAGAGTTATTAGCATTAAACTTCTCAAGAATTTTGTTCACATAATGGGCTTGACTTAAAACAAGTCCACTTTGGGTTCGTGTGATTTTAACTCCCAAAATCACATCCGCAAAACCCATGTCTTTCATGTCAAATCTTGCCTTTAACATGTTCTTTGTGGATGTTATGATTTTGTCATCACTTCCAGCAATGAGCATATCATCCACGTATAGACACATAATGACATACCATCTGATGTGTCCTTCACATATAAACATTTGTCACAATTGATTTTGAACCCGACATCAAGCATGACATGATCAAACTTTTGATGCCATTGTTTTGGAGCTTGTTTCAATCCATACAAGGATTTTACAAGTTTGCAAACTTTCTTTTCTTGCCCAATGGCTATGAAACCTTCAAGTTGTTCCATGTAAATCTCTTCCTCCAAATTTCCATTCAAGAAAGTTGTTTTCACATCCATTTGGTGAGCTTCCAGATTTCTAATGGCGGCAATGGCAAGCACTAATCTGATGGAGGTTATTCGCGTAACTGGCGAATATGTATCAAAGTATTCTAAACCTTCTTGTTGTTTATATCCTTTGATCACCAACCTTGCCTTGTACTTATCGATGGTGCTATCTGGTTTCATCTTCTTCTTAAAGATCCATCGATATCCTAGTAGTTTACATCCTTGAGGAAGATCCACTAGTTCCCAAGTATGATTTTGTAAAATAGAATCTATCTCACCTTTGATAGCCTCCCTCCACTGAGGTCCTTCTGAGGAACTCACCTCTTGTTGGTACGTTTGAGGTTCCTCTTCTTCCATGTAGGTAAGAAAGTCAGAGCCGAATGATTTTTCAGTCCTTTGCCATTTACTCTTTCTAATTTCAACTTCCTCTATCTCAGATTGTTCTCGAGGTTCATCTCTTGCACCCTCGTTTTCTAGAGCAATTTCCTCAACTGATCTAGAAAAACTCGATTTTCCTTTATCCAAGCATGGGAACATATGTTCAAACCATGATGCATCCTTTGATTCTAGTATGGTGCTTTTGTTTATTCCAGGGTTCTTGGAATCATGCATAAGAAAACGAAATGCACCACCAGGACGAGTATATCCTATAAATATACAATCCACTGTTTTGGGTCCTATTAGTAGCCGTTTCGGTGGTGTTACTACTACCGTGGGTAGGTACCCCCATACTTGCAAGTATTTATATGATGGTTTATTTCCCGTCCATAATTCGTATGGAGTTACATCTTTCTTCTTATTGGGTATCATGTTTAAGAAATAATTTGCCGATAAGATTGCTTCCCCCCATATGTCTTGGCTTACACCAGAACTTATCATCATGGCATTCATCATTTCTTTCAAAGTGCGGTTCTTCTGTTCCGCTATGCCATTTGATTGAGGAGAGTAAGGAGGTGTGAGTTCATGTATG
Organism: Bidens hawaiensis; assembly: GCF_021521415.1. Taxonomy (NCBI): domain Eukaryota; kingdom Viridiplantae; phylum Streptophyta; class Magnoliopsida; order Asterales; family Asteraceae; genus Bidens; species Bidens hawaiensis. The sequence goes on from NW_027496132.1 coordinate 85,943, forward strand.
ATTCCATCTCTTTCACACAAATCAACAAAAGGTGAAACATATTCACCTCCTCGGTCACTCCTTACTCTTTTGATTTTCTGATTTAGTTGATTCTCAACTTCAGCTTTGAACAAGATAAATTTATCAATAGCCTCATCCTTACTCTTAAGTAAGTACACATAGCAATACCTTGACTATCATCCATAAACATGATGAAGTGCTTACTCCCACCACGAGTAGGAATTGATTTTAGATCACACACATCGGTATGGATCATCTCGAGGGGTTCGGTGAATCGTTCAATCTGTTTGAATGACGATCTTGTTTGTTTTGCTTTGACACAAGTTTCACATTTATTATTTGAGTCAATATCGAATGTCGGTATATAATTAAGTTTAATCATACGTTGAATGGAATTAAAGTTAACATGACCTAGTCTACCATGACAAACATTAGAAGACTCAAGCAAGTAAGCAGAACTAGTAGTTTTCTCATTCATTCCATTAAACACGGTTACAGTTAGTTTAAATATACCATTAAGAGCATAGCCCTTACCAACATACACACCATTTTTGGTCAACACGACCTTATCCGACTCAATAACCATTTTGAAACCAAACTTGTTCAACTACCACCCCGACACAAGGTTCTTACGAATTTCAGGAACATACAACACATTGGAAAAAGTAAGTTCCTTTCCCGAAGTCATCTTCAGAACCACATTCCCCTTGCCTTTGACTTCAGCCGTAGTGGAGTTTCCCATAAAAACCTTATCTCCATTTGTCACCTCTTTGAAAGTGCTAAAGAGGCTTTTGTCAAAGCACACATGACGGGTAGCCCCATATCAACCCACCAATCCTTGTTGTTTTGACCAACCAAGTTCACTTCGGTAACCATAATCGATAGGTCAGTGACCACAACAACAAGGTTCTCAACCTCACGAACCATATTCACTTGTCGAGCATTTTCATTCTTTGGAAGCTTACACTCATTGGCCCTATGAACTTGCTTTCCATAATTGTAGCAAGTTCCTTGGAACGTCGTCTTCCCAATTTTCCCCTTAGGACCAAGGTTGGAGCCTTTCCACCGTTTTTATTACCCTTTGAAGATTGACCATATTCAACAACATTGGCCTTTTGCATTTTAGGACCATCAATCCTTTTTAAAGCAATTTTGTTATCTTCTTCAATACGAAGACGAACAACAAGAGCTTCAATGGTCATCTCCTTTCGCTTATGCTTGAGATAGTTCTTGAAATCAACCAAACTTGGTGGTAGCTTTTCAATCATAGCAGCAACTTGTAATGTCTCGCTAAGCGAAATTCCTTCCGCATGAACATCATGAAGAATAACTTGCAACTCTTGGATTGGCTCATGAAAGTTTTTAAGTCTATCATTTTAAAGTCTAAAAACTTAGCCACGAACTTCTTAGCACCGGCATCTTCAGTTTTGTATTTGCAGTCCAAAGACTCCCATAATTCTTTTGGCAGTCTTGGCCTTGCAATACACATTGTATAGTGCATACACCATACCATTCAAGATATAATTCCGGCACAAGAAATCCGAATGATTCCAAGCCTGAACCGCGCTCACCGAATGAGCATGCATTTCCCCTTCATCAACATGGGTGATGTGTTGCAAAATATATGTCTTTTGCACTTGGTTTAATAATAAATCATGCTAAATTGTAACGTTTATGTGTCGAACTTAGCATGTACTTACATATTTTCATATATCCAGGTTCCCGTACATGGAAAGAGTGAAAACGAGGATAAATCATGAAGAAACGAGCACATGGGATACACGAGAGTGAAAGCATAAAACTAGAAAATACAAATGGATTGGAAGTGGAGATATTATAAGAGAATATGATAGAGGGTCGAAATACGAAGACATAGGAAAAAACGGGGAAGAAAACGGAGCTAAAATGAAGATTCTAGGAGCGAAACAAAGAAAATAATAAAATAATATGTCAGATTTATCCTCTGCGCGTCCCGGAGGATTGGGCTTAATGATACGCGCATCTCGAGGTGCTCAGAAAGGGAAATCGACTATTTTGTCCTATTAGACCCCTCGGAGAACAAAGATTTATGCTACGCATGGCTTGGAGGATTGTATGTCGGCAAAAAGTTTATATACCCTATATAAATGATTTTTATCAACCCTAATCGAATAATTCAACCTTTAGCCATCCCTCTTGGGGCGATTTTGGAGCAGGAGAGTGTTCGGGATCAAGATATTAAAGGTCGGTGCACGAGGTTCATCATTAAGCGAGTCTTGGTTCGTTTATTCGGTTTTTTCTTGTGTTTTCTTCTATTTCCAAAACAAGCATGTGCTTAATTATTATATTTTGCTTCTGTTCTTGATGATTATCGGCTAGATTCCTGTTCTACCTAGGTTTTTGATGATTACTTTGTGATTTACGGATTTTATCGGTTTATTGGATCTTATTGTTGGTTTACTGCTAAAGTAAAGAACTTGATAACAATTGTTATGATTTGTATGTGTATTTAGGTCTGATTTAACATCTTTCTTTGTTCCGCATATGTCTTGTTGAATGTCTTTCAGTTATAAATGCATGTTTATGTCGCTTACTGTGTGTTTGTGATTATTTGATGGTTTTGCTAGCTATAGTAATCCATAAAAGCATTGATTGGTGATTGGTTAGAACTTCATATTCTGCCTATCTAGATAGCTGACAGGTTGATGTGTGGGTGAAATAATGTGTGTTAAGTAAGTTATATCGTGTGTTTTATGTGTTTATATGCCTTGGACATGATTAGTTTGAGTGGTTTTACCTTTACAGGTGAGTGGAGCTTAAAGGAGATAAATTGGAACATATGAGATGGAATGGAAATGAAGATTTTGTTGCATGGAATGATAGAGAATTTGAAGACGAAGACGTGGCCGAAAACGGTGCGTAAAACGGAGCTATAACGAAGAGGTTATGGGCAAAACAGTACGGTGGGCCAGTCATCGTAAGGCAGTGGCTGATGACTGTAGGCTATGGCCCCACCGTAGCTTACGGTGGGGACACCGTAGGCTACGGTCGCCTGGGCTGAAAAACATGATTTTTTGGGTTTTTCTTCCATATTTAAGCCCGGTTCAACCTTAGGACGGCTATGCTTCATACCCTAACATATTTTGGACGTTTTTGGAGGCTCTTTACACTATTCTAACACATCCTAATCACCCCGAATCATCTATGGTATCATCTATTCAAGAATCAAATAAGACATCAAGATGCATATGCTAGGCTAATCCACTCGTGACCATCTCTGGGTGTAGGGTTAAGTTGCTCATTGGATTGTTGGTACTTTAAACCTAACTTTTGGATTTTGTTTGTGTGCTTAAAAGTGTTTTTGGTTATTGATTGATTTACAATTTATCAGTTAAACGATTTGTGGTCATCAACAATTAGGATTAAGTTCTTAGTGTCATTGATCTAACTATCTTTAACCATAGAACTAATAATTCATCAATACCTAAAATTAACAATCAATTAGATTATTGTTTAACCGTGTCAATCAATTGGATTAGGTTCTAACGATCAACATAGTTAAACATTTAGTGTTTTGGTTTATTGATCTAAACAAAGGTTGTAACTCAATAGATTTAATCATCAATCTAATTTACTCAAGACCTGAACCCTGGAGATTGGTTACACTTTTTATAATTGTTTGCAAATCAAATTAATAGTCGTTCGTTTCACCAATTCTTATAAATTGCTTGACATCGCTTGTCCGTCTAGTATAATTAGTTATTACAAACTGAACTTGATTAGCACTTTCCACTGATTCCTTGTGTATTCGACATCTTACTTGCCCTAGCTAGTGAAGGTACTTTATAAATGTTTTTTATTGACCTTTCGACATCGATCAAAATGGCGTCGTTGCCGGGGAATCAACGCGCAAAGTGCTAGTTTAGTGTTTTGTTTTGTTTTTCAGTTTGTTTTTGTTTTTAGTTTTATATGTTTGATTTTACGTTTGGTATCTTTGTGTTTCATGTGTGTAGGTAACTCACAATGACAGGGAGTTGGGTTTATTACCCACATAAGGGATATGAGTTCGTGGAAGATGCAGATTCGTACCATCCAATCTCGTACTATGAGCCACCTTCATACAACCCTCAAAGCTACTATGAATCAAGTGAATATGATAGTGATGGACCTGAGACGCCAACTTTTGTAGGTTACCGAGAGGAGGAAAACTACTATTATGATGAGTACCCCCAACCGATGTACGAAGAATTCCCTCAATATTATAATCATGGTGGTACTTATCAAAGGAGTTATCAGCAGGATTAAGAAGATTCCTCAGGTAACAAGGAAGGGTCTATGAAAGATGTAATGGATTTTCTGAAGGAGATGAAGAGAGATCAAGAAGCTCAGAATAAGGCAATAAATCAAAGGTTAGAGCTTCAAGAAACGTCTCATGCGACCTAAGATGAACTGATGAGTCAACTATTAGAAGAGGTGGCCCAAATTAAACGAGAATGAGAGAAGTTGGCTAGTGGTGTCGTGGTGGATGATGAAGTGATAGATGAGGTTCAGGGAATTTTAGAACAAGAAGTGGAGGAAGAGGTTGTGGAAAAATTCCACACCAACTCCGTTAATTACCAATGAGCCAATGAATGTTGCGGTTGTGGTTGAAGAAGATGACATTGATTGACAGAGTTTAGATCTTTTAGAGCATGAAGTTGAAAGTTTATACCATGTTGAAGACATAGAAACCTTTAAAGAACTGATAAAGGTAGTAACCCAGGTTTTGTTTGATGATGATGTAGTAGTCGGAGAGGATCCAAAGCTGTTGGAACATAGAGTTGAATGTCTTAACCCGAACGAAGAGATAGTTTCATATTATCCTGATCATCCTCCATTACCCATTATTCATACTTATAAAGTCAGGGATGATGATTTGAATTCGAATATAAAGAAAGTGAAGATGAAGAATATTTGGGCTCACATGGGTTCTAAGGATACGTCAACCATGAGGAAGAAAGTTTGGACACGGCAAGTCAAATACCGAGCATACACCGGGAACTCGATGGGAAAATGCTCGGGTTGGTCCCGATCAACATTTGACGTTTCGAAGATAAGAAAGAGTGTGTGGGATCGACATGTTAACCATCAGACATATTTTAGAAATTCTGAAGGGAAATGTGCATTCACACCGGCCTGTGTTGGTTCTTTGGATATGTTGAACATAACAGAGGAAGCAAAGCTGATGCGTGCTGATTACCGAGCTTACTTGGGAAATTCGGTAGGTAAATGTTCCATCAGACCACCATAGCTGCCAAATGAGGTAACGGTCTGGCTGAAGACCTTAACAAAAACTTAGCGCTGATCATGAGGCAGCCTGACCTTTTGTTTTGTTTTTTTTTATTTTTCTTTACTTTTGTTCTTTTTGTTTGTGTTTTGTAGTAATAGTAAGCCTTAAGTGTGGGGAAGTTCACGGTGGTCTAGTCAATATTGTTGGAGTATATAGTGTAACATCAAAGTTCAAGGAGTTCGGGTCAAGTATGCAACAGTACTTATCAGCAGGGCCCGTTTGACAAGAGAGATTCGAATCAGGTGTATGTGTCTCTTTCCTTTATTTTGATTGTTAAAATGTTTAAGTTCCCATGTATCACACTCGAAATTTTAAATGAAAAATTACATTGGAGACAATGTAACGTTTAAGTGTGGGGATACGGGATTCTAGTTGAAAAGGTAAAAAATGCTAAAAATGTCCCAAATTTAAAATTTTTGCACACAATGGTAAATGATAGAAAACCTGGAACTTTTTGTCAAAAATATAATAAAAAATAAAAAAATATATATAAAACAAAAAATTTTAAAATAAAAAAAGCAAATAAATAATAATAATATTAATAATAGTAAAATAACAATAACACACTTAATTTGGGATGTGTCGGTAGGCTCAGCCTTTAAGAATGAAAGGGCGGTTTGGTTGTTGACATAATTGAACATTTAATTGCTTGATTTTAGCGGGAAACATTTTCGGGTTTTGTTTGTTTAGCTAAGCCTGTGTAAGGACTGGGATGAAAGGTTGGGCCATACTCAAGCCTTTTGTTAGATTTGATCACCAAAAGAAATTTTTTAAATATGAATAGACTATTGAACAATGCTTGGATAGGCTTAAAGTTAGAGTATGCTAGATGGCTTGTGATATAAACATAACGAAAAATGCTTCTAGTTTAAGTGGTTAACGCTTCATAGGTGTATGGTTTTATAACTTTAAATCCTGTATTGATGGGATGTCCTAGGGTTCGGAGACCATGGGTCTTTATGCAGCATATCATCTAGGTATTCATATCTCCAAACTGGATTTATGAATATTAAACGAGCTCAAAGAGAAAACCCGTAGTTTTTCTGCAAATTATAAGTCATTAAACATGATCATTACGTGCTTTTAAAGTACAATTACACTACTAACTTGATCATCCACGCTGTTAGTCATATGGGGTCCCCGTGCTCGCGTCTCATTACCATTAAGAAACGAACCACACGGGACACGTCATATGTAAGCCCTACATATGAATTCGTGCATACTCACCTACGGAGATGGACTTTGGGGTGTTGCTTGATAACGGGGGTATATCATGTAGTGGAGGCTATTTGTAAGTTAGTTACATAATTGTACCTTAATCGTATCTAATGGCCATTCTGGTAGGCTTTGATGCTTAAGTTTAGGTATTGGTTCGATAAAATATCCATGATTGTTTTAGCTATTACATATGGGCTTAAAATGGTACACATGGTTATGCATAGTTTTGATCATCTAACTTTAAGGTTTAAGTCAAGTTGGGGTGGTCTGGCTCGATAAAACTTATAATGAAGCATGGTAAGGCGGCTTCAAAGCTTGATGTGTGGGTTACACTTAATCATATAAACTAATGAATATGTCATACCTTATTTGTCCCGGTAAGTATTAGGGCATGATTTTAAGTGGATAGCAATATCGGCACTCGCGGTTTTTGTGTTATCTGTTAATAATAAAATAAATTGAGTATTTAGTAAAAACAGTTTTCGATTTTGATTCTATTGTAAATCTTTTTCGAGACGAAAAAGGACAAGTGTGGGAATGTGATGTGAAATAACCATAAAATATAATAATAATAACAATAATAATAATATACTTATGCACATAATGTACAAATAAATATCAAAATAAATTATACATATGATATGATTGGACAAGACAAATCTCAAACTTGCTTAATGTTTTCATTTCTGTTTGACCACTGTGTAACCACTCAAAATCTACATATTCTAATAAAGTAAAATAACTGAGACACGTGTCATTAGGAGATTCATTCTTAGCCAACATTTCCCGCTCAAAATATTTCCTATTTTTAATAAAAAGTTATTTATGTCAACGTAATCAAAACATATCAATCAGTCATTTAATTAAATAACTAATTACCTAAATTATAGAGATTAAAAATATACGAGTATTTTTGTCAGTATAATATAAATATTTATATTTTTAATGAAATCATATCTACTTTTTTTATTAAATCAATTTATAAATACTTTTTAGTTAGGAGATGAATGTGATAAAAATTAATGAACAATATTTATAGATCTAAGAAGATATAAACAAGAAAACAATTATAAATAAATAACAATTTTATTCACACGTGTTCATTCAACCTCCATGGATCCATAGAGTTCTTATTCATCACTTTCAAATCAGTAATACAAAAGCATGTTTTAGTCATGCTAATTTTATATATGATGTTCTCTTTTTATGTCATTTAGAATTAAACCTCTTATCATCTTTTGTTATAATTCGTTATTCCATTAAAAAATATAATTACAACTTATAAAATCGATAGGCGCATATTTCCTGTGATTCTGAATTGAATAAATTGTGTGGCAATGCACCACGCATTTATATGAATATTCCATTAGAAAATATAATTTGAACTTATTAAACTATATAATTTGATATAATATATGTTTTTTTTAATCTAATCATTTAATATTTATAGTTTAACTGTATTTCTTTTGAGATTTCCGTGCATCACACTGATTCTAAATCTAGTAAATATAATACATACAGATATGGGGAAAAGTTAAGAAAACATACAAATAAGAGCACCATCATTGATTCATTTCTTTATTTTCTTTCTTGTAAGTAAACATAATTGGGAAAATAAACCATCATAGACACCATACATCGGATAGTTTTATGTTTCAGAAGATATTTTCTCACTCCTCAATAAGGCTTATAAGAACCAAACATGCTTCTTCAACTACACACCAGAAACTCACGAACTAACATAGAACTTGTGCTACCCAATATACTTCCGGGCTTCCGGCTATTCTGTAGCCATCTCCTGTAACACCCCGGCTAAAGCGGAAACGCCTGAGTGTGACGTACAGATTGCTCAAACACACGTGACACTATTAGGCGACCATAATAACATTATTTCATTTAAATCTCATGTAACACAAGTTTATCAAATAATACAAGTTGTGATAAATAAACAAATGATAAGTTGTTCCTTGAATATCCTATAGGCATACTATGTGTCTTCTAACTTTCATCCTTGTATCTTTACACCTGTAACATATGTATAAAATAAAGTCAGCTATGAACATAGCTGGTGAGATTTCCACAGTTTGATATAATACGTAAAAATCATACAATTCATGGACAAGTAATAAACGAGCAAGTAATGTCCTTTCCAGTTGGTATCAACCAACGTACTCGGGTAATCGCGCAAGTAAGGTCCTTTCCAGTTAGTAACAACCAACGTACTCGGATAATAAGGCCATTTTCCACTCGATACAAATGGACCTAAGTGCAAAGGGGGGCATATGATCATACTTATTGAGGCTACCACGTGCAAGTAAATTCGAGCTAGTAATCAAGTAACACACAAGTCCATATAGTGAATTGTAGTTTGTAAGCGAAATCGTAATACATTAAATTTGTAATAAGATACATATGATACCCCAAAATATGAAAACGTTTAAAAAGGGGTTGTGAGAAACTCACCTCGAATGCGAAGATAAACTTGTAATAAAAGTGAAAGCGCGTTTAACGAAACCAAAGCAACCGAAAATACGTTAAAGAATCCGAAATGATTGAACTTCTCGAACTATAAATAAAATAGATACAAATAAATAAGAAATTTAGCGACCAATCTAACGGGATTATTATGTCTAATTTTATTGGGAATAATTATTAGTTTAAGGCATGAATTAATTTAATGTTATTTTTAAGCTTAAGGAATTTTAGTGGTTTATATTATTTTAATATTATAATATTAACATTCATATGAAAGTTACGATAATTTCGAGGTACGGATTTTAAATGGCGATTTTTATCTCGAATAACTATTATTGGATTAAAGCTGACGAATTAAAGTTAACGAATTTAAAATTATCTACTTAACGTTTAGCGCATTAAAACTAATAAATTAAAGTAATGGACGAATAACTAATTTTAATAGATTTTTAACGGGTTTTAAGGTCATGACATTATTTTAATAACTATTATAATGAGGTTTACACTATTTACTAGATACGGTTTGAACGGTATGAACTTATTTTCACGATTTATAAAGTTAACAAAAAAAATTATATATTAATAAAACATTAACCGGGTTTTAATGAAAACTTAACAGAAACGAAAGTTGGTTTTTAGTTGGAAAGAAAATGGTAAAATATATTTTATATTTAATTTATAAAAACTTATATGGCTTAGAAATAATTGTATTTGCTTTATTTTGATTTTTAGATAATTTATTTGATTTAAAATGAGTTTTAATAATTCTTAATGATTTAATATATATATATATATATATATATATATATTCTTTCAGCTTATACATACATGCACTAACCAACTACACCAAACTGTCTATTGATAAAAGATTTGAAAAACATATACATATATTAACATTCTGGATCACCTTCTTCTTCAAAGAAACCCTAGCTTAAATTCTTTCAATTCGTCCCACGTTTGTTCAATCTAGTTTAGGGTTTTAATTAACGGTTAAAAATGATTCAAATGCATGTTTAAATTACCTCAATTGTTGTCGGGACGGTGACAAACAGCGAGTTGGCCGGAAAAAGATCTTGGATTTTTCAAACGATGTTATAGATATTGATTAAGTGTATTTGGTGTTTGTAGCAATTTTAGATTGATGTTAGAATCCTATTTATACCAGTTAGAGGAGCGTGTTGGCGTTAAGTTATTACAATTGTCACGGCGGAAAGTTCGGCGGGTCAAAACGGGATTAATCGATGGCAATCCGTTAATAGAATCTAATTAATTCGCTAATTACGATATAAAATTGACCATAGTTGAGTTACTTTAGTTGTTTGAGTTTGATTAGCGATTTTAACGGGGATATCGGATTCTTCGGCGCCGGATTCCGGCGGCCGGAATGGCGTCGGGAAAACGAGGGGGAAAGGGTGGCTGGGTTGGGTTTTATTTAGTAATAATATTATAATTTAATACGTTTTTACACTTTAGTCCCTCAAGTTTTATAGATCTTTTAAAATCAGGATTATTATATAATTACAAGTTAGTCCTTTAACTTGGAAAAGTATTTGAAATGAAATAAAGTTATAATTCTTATATACTTTTTATATATTTCCCGATTAGTTGTGAATTGCTTAAAACGTAAGTTCCCAGAGTTTCGTTTATTGATCGAAAACATTAGAAAATGAAAGAACGATGATCGCAAATCGTCGGGAATAATGAACGAGTAACAAAACTATATCGAAACGACCAAATGGGCCGGTTTAACGAATTCGATATACGTAAGGCAATGGCGAATAAATATATGCAACGAAAATTTATTAATAACGTTATAATATGTGTGTATGTATGTGTGTGTGTATACAAAACCGAAAATTTGAAATGGGTCGGGTTTTCGGGTTTGAAAATTAACGAATGTTACATCTCTGACCAACCTAACTAAACCCAAAACCAGCATCACTACTCATCATCTCTATTCACACCGTCACTCATCGGCTACCTGAACCATCACGTCACCTCGCCGCCACTGGCACCTTTTTTTTCGACAATCCAGGAACACACCATAGAAACTTCCATCCGGTGACACCGAGTTTCCAGCCCGCCTTCGCGACAAAGGTACCAATACCCTAAACCATAAATCTTTATGCGCATTTTATACTTTTATATGCAGTTAGTTTTATGATAACAAACAAAACGAAAATATATGTCATGTAACAGTTGACAAGATGGAGAGTATATCTCTACATAAGTGTGTTTGAAGAAATACGAGTTGTATGTTTTAATAATACTAAAACGAAAATAAACGGTTGATTTGATAATTCTAAAATGAAAATGAAAAGAATGAAAAGCCACTCGCTGGGGAAATTAAAAACGGTAAACGCTTGATATCTCGAGTTTCCAAAATAGAATATGTGGAAGCGGTAATAAGCCAATAGTAAAACAAATATATGCATGTATATTTCTTTCTTTTTAAATAAGGTCCATCTTTTCTTTCTACATACTTCAACGGTTTTGCCTTATGCTATTTTACTAACATTGAAATGTTATCATTTACGTAAATATATTTTATTATTTTCTAAATAAACCTATATATGTGTGTACGTTTGACGAACCGGAAAATGTCGACTAACTATACTTTTAGTAATAGTATGTAAAAATATATTATAGATAAAGTTAAAACAAATACTTTATGTTATAATATAAATATTAAGTACAAGTATAAATATCTAGTAAAGTTTATTTGATTAAAAAGAAAGAAATTATGTAACTATATTAGAGGTGTACGAAACAACCGGGTCCAGACTCGACCCGGCGGTTCCTATCCAGAACCGGGCCCGACTCTACACTACCCGCGGGTATGGACCGGGTCTTGGGTTTCCCTCTGAAAGTGGAACCGGAACCGACCCGGACCCGGGTAAAACCCGGCTGTACCCTACCCGAAACCCGAAAAAAACCCGATGGAGCCGGTCAAAACCCGGTTAAATACCCGACTACACCCGGAACCGGTCCTACCGGACCCGTTTTTGACTTTTGTTGACTATACCCGGTTCTAGTTCTACCCGGTTCCGGTTCCTGAGAATACCCGGTTTGTTTACCTCTAAACTATATATAATATACGATCAACAGTTACTAGCCTAAACAAAACCATAAAGTTAACAAGTAAATATGTAATTTATTAAAATATGTTCCACAACCAATCTACGTAACATAAATTAACTAATCTTTAACATTTAAGAATTTTAAGGGAACGTGCCACATCGGAATTCAGAGGTATAAACCTTATCGAATATAAATTATATATTTGTAGGTTATCCTAACCCTATAAAAGATTAAGCTAGCTGTCACCGCAAATTATTATTCAATGTACGGATCCTTACCCCCTCCTTTGTTATATATTTCGATTGTGATAAACCCTATTAACTAACACATGGAACTCTTAACATCGTTGACTCTTTGTTTGTGTCATGTTTCTAATGATTATTTGTTTCATTACAACAAGATCTTTGAAACCTATATGTTCCAGGAAGGTAATATGAATTCCGAACATCTTAGAAAATGGAACTTTGATAATGTATCCGGGTGTGGTGGATACGCTACGGTACATCCTATATATAAACACTCGGCTATATTATTAGGGTATCGTTAACCAAGATGTGCGGGTTTCATATTACGCTTTGTTTTCCGATCTGTTATACGTTGGTTAATAATATATATTAGTTGTCGTCCATTCACATTCTGATTATATTTCTTGTTATTAATATTTAATTTGCCCTTGATAGCATGCGATAGAATTATGGCTATGTTGTACTCATTATCGCGTGTTCTGATATTAAGATATGATTATGTGTTTGATTTGACGCTTTGAGAGCATGCTTAAGATATGTTATTGAAGTATTGTTTCAGTTGTATTATGTTACCAGAGCATGTTCCTACTTGTGGGGGTGACCACAAGCACGGCATTATGGCATCAATGGCGTGGCATCGGCCGTGACGGTAAGCCTAAATCACGACGTCTCTTAAGGGCAGGTGTGGCCCATAGCTATTAGGAGGAGTATGGATCGATCCTAAGTTATATGGATATGTATGGTATGTTAGTGAATGGTTGAGTGTATGCCAACATCGCCATCGCACTATTGGGTGCACAGTTCTGCAGTGCTATGTAGCCCCGTTAGTAAGTTATATGTTTCGGCTTTGGGTAGCATCCTTATGATACGATTTATTCTATTGGCTTTCTTTACTTTGTATCGTATCATCTTATGTTATGATATATCTTAATTTATTTGTGCTTATTGTAACTTGATCTTTTTATCCGTACTGGACATTCCGCTCATTTCGTAAACTTTTCCCTCACACAGGTTCACAGGTTACTTTGGGCGGGATGGAGAGAGTGAAACAGACTTAGGATGCTTATGAAGATTTCTATCTAGTGGAATTATGTCTTCTGTTTCTGTATACCTCCGTACATCGTGACACGTCATCCCATTCCGGGTTGGGGTGTTACATGATGTGTGGGTGAAATAATGTGTGTTAAGTAAGTTATATCGTGTGTTTTATGTGTTTATATGCCTTGGACACGATTACTTTGAGTGGTTTTATGTTTACAGATGAGTGGAGCTTAAAGGAGATAAATTGGAACATATGATATGGAATGGAAATGAAGATTTTGTTGCATGGAATGATAGAGAATTTGAAGACGAAGACGTGGCCGAAAACGGTGCGTAAAACGGAGCTTTAATGAAGAAGTTATGGCAAAACAGTACGGTGGGTCAGTCACTACAAGGCAGTGGCTGATGACCGTAGGCTACGGTCGCCTGGGCTGAAAACACGATTTTTTGGGTTTTTCTTTCATATTTAAGCCCGTTTCAACCCTAGGGCGGCTATGCTTCATACCCTAACATATTTGGACGTTTTGGAGGCTCTTTCTACCATTCTAACACATTCTAATCACCCGAATCATCTATGGTATCATATATTCAAGAATCAAAGAAGACATTCAAGATGCATATGCTAGGATAATCCATTCGTGACCATCTCCGGGTTTAGGGTTAATTTGCTCATTGGATTGTTGGTACTCTAAACCTAACTTTTGGATTTTGTTTGTGTGCTTGAAAGTGTTTTTGGTTATTGATTGATTTACAGTTTATCAATTAAATGATTTGTGGTCATCATTAAGTTCTTAGTGTCATTGATCTAACTATCTTTAACCATAGAACTAATAATTCATCAATACCTAAAATTAATAATCAATTAGATTATTGTTTAACCGTGTCAATCAATTGGATTAGGTTCTAACGATCAACATAGTCAGACATTTAGTGTTTTGGTTTATTGATCTAAACAAAGGTTGTAACTCAATAGATTTAATCATCAATCTAATTTACTCAAGACCTGAATCCTGGAGATTGGTTACTCTTTTTATAATTGTTTGCAAATCAAATTAATAGTCGTTCGTTTCACCAATTTTTATAAATTGCTTGACATCGCTTGTCCGTCTAGTATAATTAGTTATTACAAACTGAACTTGATTAGCACTTTTCACTGATTCCTTGTGTATTCGACACCTTACTTGCCCTAGCTAGTGAAGGTACTTTATAAATGTTTTTGATTGACCTTTCAACATCGATCACAGGTGATAGATAGTCGGGTTATCTTTGGGGTTAGAAGTTTAGGTTTAAACACTCTAACATGAGGGTTCCCTAGATTTCCCTAGTCTCATTGTAATTCGGTGTTTATCGATTGTTTTTAGGTTACCCCTTGCACTTTATGGTGTATTGAGATAGTGAGACCGACAGGTGATCTCTCTTTTAGGGTACTTTAGTATTGTTGGAGAGACTGACAGGTAATCCGACCAGCCGGTAAGTTTACACGCCCCTTAAGGTTTCCTTTTAGGTCACACCCATAGAATGATCAGGGATCCACTAGGTTGTCCAAGGGTGTCGCAACTTAAGATCCCGGTTCCAGCATAGTTTCCATAGCTGAGAGAGATCCAAGATTCACAAGTAAGATTCTAAACCTAGGTAGTGTTTCTCCTATCTTTGAGTTCGTCTAGGTCATCGTGTTAAAGTTTGTTAGTGTTAGTATCAGTTTTAGTTTAATTAGTCACTTGTTTAATCAGTAAAAATATTAAGTTCTTAGTCAGAGTCTAGTCTAGGTGTCGCTAGTGTCCTTTGGGTTCGATATCCCGGACTTCGTTAGGCTTTACTACAGTCGATAGGTACACTTGCCTGTCTAATGGTCTAGCATTAGAAGAGTCTAGGTTTATAAATTTAAAACTAGAGCGTCTAGGTTAGGTTAAGTTTTAATAGAGTGCTTTCAGCACATCAAGTTTTTGGCGCTGTTGCCGGGGATACTTAGGCGATAGCGAAACTAGTTTTGATTGATATACTTAATTGATTTCTTAGTCGTATTTGAGTGTCTTATTTTCCGTGTCTAGTAGGTCTTAGGAAGTCTTTTCAGGGTGTCTAGTAGTTTTTGTAGATTTTTTATTACTATTATTTATATTATTTGTCTTTTTTGTGTCTTGAGTTGTGGTGTGTCTTGTGAATCCGTGTCTTCCTGTGCTCTTTGTGGTTCGTCTTGTGAGTACTTTTGTGTCATTTATTTGTGTCTTATATATCATGTGTGAGATCTGTGGAGGACCCCATTTTATTGTATGTTGTCCAAATTCATCGGGGTACTCCATGGACTACGATGCTAACTCGTATTCGCAGCCGCAGCCATGTGAAACACAAGAAGAATTACTTGAATGGATGAGAGCAGCGAGGGAGGAAAGAAACCAGGAAATTAAGGCTATAATAGATCATATCAAAGCAATCCTAAAACCACGAAATGTTTCTTTTTATGATACCAGAAGGAAACTTGATTGCTATTCAAATTGCCACAGGTGCGATAATAATGATTATTAATAACCATTGATCAATAGTTATGAATTTGAATTCTTAGAAACAAATGCAAAAATTGCCACACGCGGCCCGGGTTTTCGGAGCTGTATTCGTGCGAGCACGCACAAGTTCGATAGATTTTAGTCCGGAAACCCAATTTTGCACCCCCCCCCCCCTTTGCGTGTGGGTAGGAGTTGTAGTAAAACACATCACATATTTTCAAACGTGTAGTAAGAATGGCACCTTATAAACCATTCTCAAATTTGTTCCCCAACCAATGTGAGACAAAGTTTCACCACTTCACTTTTTTGAGACATTCATCCATTCTTCTAACAGAGTATAACCACACACCCGCTTTTGTGAGTTAAGAGATCGTGTGAACCTACCTTGGATACCCCAGACCGTCGTCCTTGCTCCTCTTGTCGGTTCTTAGTTGGCTTCTTAAGTGAAACTAACTATGAATATATCCAAATGTCTTTGTAAATTTCAATGATCATGTTTACATTCGTATTTGACTTTAATTTGTATAAGTAGATTTAGGAAATCACTAATATGTACTTTAACCGGACCAGACAGACAGTTAGTGTTTCTCTCGAAATTTTCAAACCCGGAAGGGAAAAAAATCCTGGTTACTAGGGGGGGGGGGACATTCCTTGAAACTTGATTTGAAGTACGTCCCTACTCCTGTACATTACGTTTTTCCAAGCTACCATTAGAGGCAAGAAATACGTCATTCGATTCATTTTTATCCTCCGAATAAAAGCCTCCTTTATCGATTGTAGCTCTAGAACACGAATTTTAGAAATTAAACTTG
The DNA here is from genome assembly GCF_021521415.1 of Bidens hawaiensis. Lineage (NCBI taxonomy): Eukaryota > Viridiplantae > Streptophyta > Magnoliopsida > Asterales > Asteraceae > Bidens > Bidens hawaiensis. The sequence continues at coordinate 102,621 of NW_027496132.1, forward strand.
AGGGTATTTTTTTTCCAGAAAAGATCGACATGCAACCGATTAATAAAAAGGTTATCTTTGTGGTTTGTTTTTCCAGCAAAGAGTATTAAAATGAGTATTTGCCTTACTTAACTAAGTATTTGGAGGGGAGGTTGAGATGATGATGAACGCTCATGGAGTTTCAATCTGAAGATGATGAAAGGTACCTTATCATACGGGCAGAGTTTCACAAAACCCACTAAATCATCTTTGCTTGGATATTCTGATGATGACTAGGCTCTTTGTCTTGAGACTCGCCGTTCTACATATGGTTATTCTATCTTCTTGGGTGGCAACCTTGTTTCATGGAGTGCAAAGAAACAACCCACTGTATCCCGCTCCAGTTGCGAATCTGAATATCGAGCCATGGCCTACAGTGCTACTGAAATGATAGGGATAACTCATCTACTTCGAGAACTTCATGCCCCCCCTCCAGATCGTCCAACTATCTTATGTGATAATCATAGTGCCCTATTCCTTACTTAAAATCCAGTCTCACACAAAAGGGCTAAACAAATTGATCTTGACTATCACTTTGTTCGTGAGCTAGTCACGTCAGGGAAACTTCGCACTCTGTTTGTTTCCACCATGCTCCAAGTGGCGGACATCTTCACTAAGAGTCTTCCTCGTCCACAGTTTGAGTTCTTTCGGAACATGCTTCGTCTCGGACCACCACCGTAGGGGGGGGGGGGGGTTATCAATACATTGCATTTACTATTACTTTGTTCTTTAAATAGATACATCCGCCCAACTGGTGGATCATTGAGTGTTTTACTCTTACAATAACATATTAGGGTTAAGTTATTCTACAAAAAGGGCGGAAAATGAAAAGAATGAGAAAAAAACCCCTTAGAAAAAAATAAAAATAAATAATAAAAAAATCATAACTCAAAATTTAATAAAAAAACAAAAAAAGTAAAAACACAAAAATGTTGAGTGAAAAACATCATTGTGTCTTTTTTTATATCATTGTGTTTTGTGTTTATTTTCATCATTGATTATGTCTTTTTTTCTTGATATTGTGTTATATTACTCAACATTGTATTATATTTTTTCGGCGGTATGTTATATTTTGCGATCTATTTTTTAAGTTATAATTGTGTCTTTTGTTCATTTTCGTCATCGTGTCTTCGATCTCGGCATTGTGTCTTTTTGTCGGGTTTTTTTTTAACGGGAATGATGAGGGAAACATTTTAATTTTTTAATTTTTTTTGTTTTTTATTTATATATTGATTTATAATTTTTTTTATTTTTAAAAGGTTTTTTTATAGTCACAAATCTTTCTACACTTTTTATATTTGTCTCCATTTGTATTTTAATTTACCCCACATTATTATGTTGAAGTCAGGGAACTAATATATCATAAAAGTTGATTTTTTGTCATCAATAACTAGAACGCTAAATATCATAAACACTATTTAATAGTAAATATAAATAATAAAGGTATCATGTATCTAATAATGTAAAATATAACTGTGTGAAAATAGTTCAGCTTAAATGAAACGTATCGAAGTATCTTACTACTCTAACAAAAGGTTATTTTATTATGCCATTTGTCAATATCTTATCACTCCTAACTTTTTTTAACTCATATTCAATAAATGGTATTTATTTCGGGTTAACCCGTCCAAATAATAGTTTCCGAATCCTTTTATTATTCTCTCCATTTCTTTTCATTCAACACATGCTCAACCCAAATAACAAACCCTAATTCCAAACGACGTTCATCCCCACCGCCGTCTCCTACTTTCCATTATTCAATTCATTTCTTTCTCCACCTACGAGATCGTCATCCCACCGTCGTCTCCTATTTTCCATTGTTCAATCTATTTCTTTTCTTAAACTTACTAGAAACAATTATTTGTCTTATAGCCAATGTTTCAAAACTAATTGTGGTTCGTCATTTTTATCTTTATCCAAGTTTCTGTAAGTGTTTGTTTTATCTGTAATGGTAGTTGGGCTTTGTTTGCATTAAGGGTTTGCGATCATCAATCTCATCTCTGAACTTCTCCATCTCATTCATGAAATAAGAAAATAAGGAAATATCAAAATTAAAGTTGCAGGTCTGCTGCTCTGTTAGTATGAAATTTTAAAGTCATAGATAACTGCAAATTAAAGAAAATAAAATTGTATCATTGTCGAAGAATTTGGATTTGTATGGTAAACTGCAAATTATTTTTAAACTGGGATTCGAGCAGCAATTCATAATTTGTTATATTAGATTGGTTTCAAATTTTGATTTAAAATTTTCTCATATGTATTTGAACTCAGGAAAATGTGTATTTTCTTAATTTTCTCCAAACTTTTTGTATAAATATTGCAAACATGGAGAATATCTATTATATATATCTTGGTGTTTAGCACTAAATTATTGAAGTTAAATATTATAATTATAATCCATATGTATAACGATTAACTATTACTATACGAACTATCTGTCATTTGTTTATGACTTTTGTGTGTAGTATAAATGGTTTTAGCAATAAGAAGATCAGTATTTAGTTTTCAATATTTTCTTTCATAACTCGGACCAAAATGCTTCAGAAACATATATTTTATGACTTGATTTATACTTTTTTAATACATTTAAATATATTTCATTTAATATGCCTTATAAGACAAATTAATTAATTAAAAGCATTCGAATTTTTTAAACCAAAAAATTTATTTCAATTTCGTTCCACTATTTTCGTTTTCCAAAAACCATTTAGGATATTGAAACCTAAAATATCATTTTTATCAGTTATTAACTTATTAATTTTATTTTTAATACAAATACAACGAATTGATGTTTTGTTAATACAAATACATTATTGAACTAAAGCACGTTGTTCGAATTGAATATAAAAACTGGCATCCTCTCAAGATGGATGGATATTCTTAGAATAATTTAAATTGAAATAAATATGTATATTTAAAATAAATAATTAAGTTATATTAAGTTACTCGGGTATGTAATCAGGTAAATGGGGTTATGTTATCGGATAATCGGGTCAGGTAATTGGGCATACAACAAATCCTATACCCTTCCTATACTCATGCAAAATTTCAAAAGTAATCCCAAACTTGTTTCGTACCTTAATGGGACGGCAAATACCCAACCAAATATTTTAGTTTGGCTCGGGTTGTGACTCCAAGTGTATGCATAATAGTCATTTTTAAATATACTGTAAAAAAATTACGCTACCTCTAAAATTATGTTCTAGATCCGCCACTGCTAGATATGGAGTAATAATACACACTTACTCCATATCCTAACCTTTTTGCAAATAACATTCTCTCAACTCTTCCTAGTTTTTTTCTCTAAAGTGTGTGTATTCTTGAACAGAGATCTGGATAGTTTTGGTGATTTCTGCTCACCGATCCGAGATTAGTTGTTAGTCCATAACGAGACCTATAATATATTAAGTAAGAAAAGGAATGAAATCGAAAATGAATTTACTTTGCACGGCTATTATCTCCCTCTACACATTCAAATTCTATCAAATATGATGCAACCTTCCTCGTATAAAACTTCACCGACGTTAATTGCGGGATTTCAATCAACAAATGAGTAATATCTATTGATTCATTCTAACTGAGCTCCTGCTCGATTCCGTGCAACCAAGTGCAGCCCCATCATACGTCCATTCTAGTTTATCAACGTTAAGCTGTGCCACCACGTATCCCCCACCATCGAATGTAACAATCTAACACGTGATTGATTCCTGCTACTTTTTCTTTCTAGCTATCCCATTAGAAAGATTGTAATCGTCGAAAAACGATGACACGGAAAGAAAAGAAAAGAAGATGTATATTTCAAACGGAATGAAAAGTTACAATAAAAGAAACATATATATATACACAAGACATGTGCGGCGTATAACATATGCGACGCATATGTTATACGCTTACAAAGATCACCTTGTGAGGTAAAGGATGAACCGTTTGAAAACAAATATTAGTACACGTTCCACCTCTGCTTCATTGATTTTTTCATACCGAAAGTCATATATTGAACCTCATTATTTAACAAACTAAACCATATGTTTTCTTTAAATCTCACTAAGAGACTTGGCCGATGAATCATAAAAGTGTGGAACATGATTGCAAAAGTCGCTAGGCGGCCGATTAGGGAGTGGGGGTATTCAGAATACTCGGGGAGTACTCGAAGTATACTCGGGCATGGTGTATTCGGAATACTCGGGGAGTACTCGAAGTATACTCGGGCATGGTATGTATATATATAAAGAAAATTAAATTTTTGACATTATATATATGTCAAATATCATAAGTTTACTAATATTTATAACAGAATAGGTGAATATGAATATAAATAAGAAAGATACATTTTTAAATAATAAATTATTCTAAAAATTGCTAATCATTAATTAAATAAATGCCTTTTGCTGTTTAATATTATAAAAATACGAATCATGTTTCACTTTTTTTTAAGTGAAAATCGGCTGAAGTTCACTGACTATGTGCGATTCTGGCTAAGGTTGACCACATTTGATCGACTACTGGTAACTATGCGTAGTTAAAGAAACTCGTCTCGACGACATACTTTGTAAAGAGTACTTGAGGAGTACTCGGCCTTGTAAACCTACTTTTACATAGGGTGTGGTCACACCATAAATTCATGTATAAAGCTGACACTGGTTATCATTTAAATTTTGTTTCTAAATTACAAAGGTAAAATGTTTTAAAAGGTTACACGTTTATATTATTAAATCCAAAGTGAAAAACTTATTTTCATGAAAAGGGTGATAATTAATCGGTTCGGACTCAATGCTTATAATAAGATAATTAGTAAAGTAAATATTAGATGATGTTTTGTCTCATGCAAAAATACAATTGGAGTTTAAGCAAATATCCTTGTAAGTTTCTAACACCGGCTTCAAGCGTTACATGAAATATAAGCGAACCCGAATGAAAATATAATCTAAGTTACAATAATATTAATTATAACGTAGGTTTTTGCGACATTTAATTCAAGTTTATGATTTATTGTGGTTAATGTTACTTCGTTTATAAGGTACGGATTCTATGGTCTTTTACTTGTAACGTAATATTATTTTCATCAATCTCATAGTGTAGGGACTTTTGGTCCGTTACTCAAAGTATAACTTTTATTAGTTTATTGGTTAATTTATGACATCGTAGTCATCTTATTCGAACCTTGAATTATTGGTCATCAACAACACATGAATTATTTTTACAAGTATCGTATCGAGTCATAGTTACACATGCAATTGGTTATATTTCTTACACTCATTATCGCGTGTTCCTATGATCATTGTATATTGATATTGACAATGGTTAAGTATGATGCATTGTTATTATACTGCCTTTTATCTAAGTATGATGTTTCATTGACCTCAATATGTGAGCACATCCACCTATGGGGACATAAGGCATCAATTGAGGTACCATTAACGTGCTCTATCTGTGTGTGTGTGGCTGAGCGATTAGTCCACAATGACATTGTTATTGCGTGCTAAGTTAGTGCACTTATTGTTATTGTGTGCTAAGTTATAGCACTGATGATTATTGTTTTAGAGGCGTACGGATCGATCCTAAGAAACTATTGTTATTGACATTGTTATTGGAAGAGGGATATGTGTGAGTGCCCAAATCCCCTCTACATATTGATGCATAGTCTGCAGCTAATGTACATATTATTATTAGACTAGTGTTATTGGCTCATATGGGTATTTCCATATTAAAATTGTTATTGTATAGCTTCATCATTGATCGTTCAGTGTATAGTATTGTCTTATTATTAAATTGTTAGCGTTGGTATTGTCCTATCGTAGTTATTGATTCGTCATTAATCATTCAATGTATGACATCGTCATAACATTACAAAGTTATCAATTCGTCATTGATCGTTCACCGTATGGTATCGTTTTATCGTTATTTGGTTATTAATTGCTCAGCATATGGTATCTTTCTTATTGTTATATTGTTATTGCCATTGTTATTGCTATTGTTCTTCCGTCACTGAGCAATTTATTTTGGCTCACATGTATTTCTTTTTGGTATTTTTTCTTATTGTTTTTAAGCAGGTACTCATGGGATTTGAGAGAAATGTGTGATAAGAGATAATAAATGTTTAGATTATGGAGGGCATGAAGTGAAAGATATGTGAGCATTGAATGCAATAGACTGTTGTAAGAATTAAATCATATTAAGGTTTTGAGACTCAAATTAAATAGTTATTAATGAATCTGATTGACCATATTGTATGACACGTCAGCACAAACTAGGCCGTGGTGTTACAATTAGCATGAGGGACTTAAAGTGCTCCTGTTTTTAAACTACAGGAACTCAATTGTATCATTTTGACTTTTAGGAGTCCATTGTGCGCCCGTGTTATAACCACATGGACGCAAATAGAAGATTTCTCCATTATTAATAAAAACATTTTTTTCCGCGTCTTCAAAACTAACGGGGTTAGACTACGTTAATAAAATGCTCGATGGAGGAAACTAGGTTGAAAGTTGGAGCTATTGTGTACATTTTTTGAGTTGGGCTTAGTGTTAGCCAACGGGTCAGAGCTCGGATTATTAAAATCTAATATCCCTATTTTTAAAGATGTTTTGCAAACTAATGCTACATTTCAAGATGTTAATAAACAAATTCATATGTAAAAAACATATTGGGCACACAATTATCTTACACAAAAATTATATTTCAAATTAAAATTTTGAAATTTTGTATAATATACGTTACTAAGTAGCCGTTAGAATTAAAATGAGTATTGTATCCTGGTGTTTACATTACCAAGTAGCCGTTAGTATTGAACTCGTATTAAAATGTTACCGTTACATCAAATCCTCTATAAAAAGACACTAGTATTAGAAAAGCTACACATTCATCTAAGTATCACATTCATCTTCAATTTGCATCATGAATGCTGAGCAGTGCGATCATTCACGCACTGGTCCTTCCAACTTTCCTTCTCTTCCGTCTTCTTCGGGGCTGGTAATTTTATATATTTTGTTCACTTTGATTTCAAGTAGAGATGTAACATCTTAAATTAGTGTTTTACATTTTAACAAGTAAAAAACAATATGCAGATACCCGACGCCAATGATGCCATCCACGATGAATCGGATTCAGAAGGCTCTGAACAGCAACAACAGATGATACCATCCACAGATGCTATTGTAGCAAATCGGACGTTGATTAATAGTGCAACTGGAGGTCTGCGGTCGTTTGTTATCTATCCTCATATGTTTGATTGTTCAATTTGCCTTGAGCCATTAAGCCCCCCTATGTTTCAGGTATTAATAATAAATATATATGTTAATTGTTTTTTGTTAAGAAGATATGTTTTATATATGTAAGGCTTAGTTTCTATGTGTTATGAGTTAATTGTTGAAAGAATCTGGTTATGGTTATCTTAATCAGGTTTCTGTTTTTATTTCATAACCAGCATAATAAATTATCTTTGTAGCTTCTTTAAATTATAATTGAATTGCCTTAAGTTTGTTTTTATTATTTGTAGTTAGTTGTGTGTAAAGTCCTTTCTGCTGGTTTTCATTATTAACAATTTAGGGGGAGCAACTGTTGGCACGGCCCGAACCCAACATGATTAAAAAAGGTTTTGGGTAGACTAATACGATTTGTACAAAAAAACGGGTGAGACTCAGGTTTACCATATTAAAACAATTGACCTGTTAACCCGTTTAATTATTATAATAAAAACTTTTATATATAATTGGATTTTTATTTTTTTCGTTTTCGTTTTTCTAAATATACTCTTTCAATTTCTAATCCAACTTCAAGAATTTTAATATTTTTGTTAAAAGTAAGTTTATATTACTCATTTTCTCTATCGCCTTTAAATATATCCATCTTGTTTTAAAAATATTAATTATTTGTGATAAATGGGTTAAGCGGGTCGTTTTCGGGTTAACCCGAATTTTTGTGTGTGTTAGTCGGGGTTGAAATGTTTGATACGAATAATAATATGGGTCGGGTTCAGGTTGTACATTGTAACCCATCAACCTGCAACACGTCAACCCATTGACCCGCCAACCCAATACAATTAACACATATTTGTGTTTGTTGTAAGCTGTGTGAATTCCTTCCTCATTTCTCAAACATATATTTTATTGGTTTTTATTTTTGCTAATGTTGTTGTAGTGTGAGAATGGGCATATAGCATGCTCCTCATGCTGCTCAAAGGTGAACAATAAGTGTCCTTGCTGCATGCCAATTAATTACAAGCCTTGCAGAGCTTTTGAAAAACTCATAGAATCAGCCAAAGTATTATGCAAAAACGCTCGAAATGGTTGCGAAACAACCATACTTTACAATAAAAAAAGCAAGCATGAACGAACGTGTCCACACGACACATGCTAATGCCCTCACCCGTCATGCACATTCCAAGGTTCCATTTCGGCATCCATCATGCATTTGCAACCACCCGATTCACCTACGGCACCACTTTCTTTGTTCATTTAAAAGCGCACCAAAAACACATCTTTCTTCAAGAACAACATGAAAGTGTTGTTTTCATCCTCAATCATGAAGTTAAAGACGGTGATCAACGAACTCCGAGTGTCGATTGTGTGGGTCCCGGCTTGTTAAAATATGAGTTTGAGTATCATATATGCGCTAGCGAGATGCAATCAACTCTTTTGCTGCAAAGTGTACCAGAAGTATATACAAAGTGGTTTGAACATCCGCCTAGAAAGCTTTACTTAACGATTCCGGTTGACTTTTTTTCTTGCATGGAGACGCTGCATATACAACTATGCATTAAGAAACCTGCATGTCTCGAGTTCGTAATACATGGTGTGCAATGGAATGCCAACCTGCATGACTAATACGAAAAGTATAAGGGTGGTATGAAAGATCTCAAAAGCAGTTTCGAGGATATATAAAGTTAATGGGCAATCTAGTTTTCTTGGAGTCTAAGTTTGTTTTTATATTTATCTTAATGTTTAAAATAAAGATTGTTTAGTATTTATTATTTTAATTAGCTGTTTCCTTCTTTGAATAGAAGTTAGATTTGAATGTTATATAAACTCATCAATATTTTCGTTTTAGTTGTATTATGTTCTCGTTTATTACTAATAAAAAGTGCCGCATAAAAGTTTATGCAACTATCATGTCTTGTTTCTTGATTCAATTGATTGAATAAGTTCAACACTGTGAACAAGTAGATGTCGTGTATGTGCTAAGTGTTGTGTAGGGCCAATATTATATATTGTTTTTTAGGATTGTATATGTCGTTTTAGTTTGCTTTTAGTCGATGTAGTACGTACTCAGTACGTTTATTTTGTAAGTATTAGAGATATGAGGACCCTATAAAAGGGTCACTTAACCCATTTCTCCAACAACTCTTATCCACACAACTTTTGAAAATAAAAAGAAAGTTCTCTCCACCTCTCCTTTTTCTCTCTTTTGTTTTTACTAACTAAGATCCGAGATCCGAGTGTCGTTGGTGATTTCCGCTAACCAACAACACGGATTAATCCGAGTCAAGTTGTGAGATCCATCTAGAGAACCTACAAGTGGTATCAGAGCTTTCGGCTCAACTTTTTGTGGTTTTCGGGTCAAACTTTTCAGATTTTGATCTTAGTTTTTGTAGGATTTGAGGTTGTTTTTCATGTTACTCACTATTTTTTTTTTGAGTATTTTAGAGCTTAGATCTACTCGAAAAACATCATATATGTGTTTTTGGTGTTCTTGGTCCGATTCAGATTTTGTTTGAAAAGTTCAGATCTACAACGATTTGGTGGTGTTTTGGATTAAAGTTTGGTACTTTCTGTTTTGTTTGGGAGTTAGCTTCTCAGATCTCAATTTACACAGTTTTTAAATCATGGATTGATTGGATTTTTTATGTTGTTTTGTATGTTTTGAGTTGGTTCGGGTTTAGAGAGAAACATCACAAAAGGACAAAGCCCCAATCTTGGAGTGTAAATTGGATAGTGGAAATTGGAAAGCGACATCAGCTGTAATCATGTCATATTAAGAAAATTCGCATACTTTCTATACATATAAATAATTCGCATTCATTAAAAAAAATTGCATACAAAAATTTCGCATCGCATCCATCCCCTTTAAAAAAAAATTGCATCAGTCTCCTCTTCCAAAGATTTCGCATACCTTCAAAACCATTTCGCATCCATCTCGCATCTCGCATCTCGCATCCATCTCGTAACCAGCCACCGACCCTCTCGCATCCATCCCGCAGTTCGCAAACCCGGTTTCGCAAACCCATCTCGCATCCATTTCGCAAACCCATCTCGCATCCATCCCGCAAACCCGGTTTCGCAAACCCATCTCGCATCCATTTCGCAAACCCCGTTTCGCATAATCTCCCTCTCGCATCGCATCAATCTCCGTCGCCGCTCCGGTTGCATCACCACCACCTGCCACCCCACCACAGGTCCCTTCAACACCGCCACGCTGCTCCACCCACCACCATCACCCCGCCACCACCACCATAACCCTCTCTCCGCCACACGCCGCCACAACTTTCAAACACCACAAACTCAAACCAAACACCATCCACCATCCAAACCAATTGCAAATCCGCCAAACTAGGGTGGATCTAACAACATGTCTTGGATCAACCAAATTTAGTGCTAGCAGAAATCACACTATGTCACCTAAGAGGTCTCGGATCTTGAGAGTTATTTTCGGTTAAGGAAGTGAGAGAGAGAGAACTAGTGAGAAAGTAAGATATGAGAGTTAGAGTTTTTGGCAAAAGGTTTCTTTCTTCTCATGGCATGCTCTCTATTTATAGGAGAGCATGCATGAGAAATATTGTATTACTAATATGCCCAATGGGCTTGTTTACAATTTCCCTTGGGCCTAATACAAACAAAACACCATAAAAAGCCTAATACATACAAATCCAATACAAAAGACTAATATTACAAAACGGGACCTAACAATCTCCCTCTAGTCTTTAGTATTGGAACACGTTAGTGTCGTAGACCAGACATTCGTCCTCGGTCAGTGGAAGTTCAACAAGTCTCCTTGTTGAAGGCTTCAACTATCCGGTTTGTGTTCTGACGACCAGGATCATCGATGGTTCCCAACGGTGAGTGGTAGAGCTTCAACACGTCCTCCATGTGTAGTCCCATTAGCTCATGCTCGTCAAACATGCGTATCTCGTGCATGTTTTGGCAGTGGATGACGGCTTCACGGTCCTGTTGTCAAATTCCCAACCAATGAATTCTCGAAGAGTGTTAGGAATGAAGGGCTCGCCATGATAAATATCGTGACAGTCTTTTGGCGCCCTGTATCTCCACATGGTTCGTGGCTCTCCTGTAGTTGGGTCTATTTCTCTTGGGTTCTTGTACTTCCGACCCTTGTTTACTTCAAATTCCTTGTAGCCCACCTTTAATTGCTGATGAAGATGAGTTTTGACCCAGCCCTCCAACGAATCTTCATATTCACCTCGGCCCAGAGCTTTTCTCAGATAGTTGATGTCGATTTCTGGCAATGACTTCAGCTTGTGATGGGTCAGATAAATGAGATCTCCGCGTTATCTTCTGATTCCCCAAGAACTGTTCTCCTGATTGTATTTGGCATACACAATCAGTGTGTCATCATGATACGGGTAGTTGAGGGAGCGGGTACTTGCACGACTTGACACTATGTGGGTTCTTCTTTTCTTCTTTTCTGTTTCTTGTGTTAACTATGCGGCTGGATCGGAGATGGGATCCGTTGCAGGAGCCTCTGAAGCTTGAGCTGGTGGTGTATCTGGATTTGGCGAATAGTTGATGTAGTCGTCTTCCACTGCCTTCTCCGCACTTTGCATTATGAAGGGTTCCAAGCTCTTTCCAGCTTCAATAAATGCATCCATGATACCTGCAATGTTACCTGCAGGAAACAACTCTTTATACATATCGTCAATTCTTGAGTCTGCTTCCCTGACTTTGCTAGCAGAGTCGTGTGCAGCAGGGTCTTGAATGTGTTCCTGAGTGTGTGGAGGTGATTGAGTGTTAACTCCACCTCCACCTCCTACTGCACCGGCTCCTACGTCGCCACAGTCACCTCCACCATTGTTGTCATCATCATCTTCATCATAACTGTCATGGACGAGATCGTCCTCTTTATCATCTTCATCATCATCACTCTCTTCATCGTCACCATCACCACCTTGGTCGTCTTACCAGCTTGGGCATGTGGTTGCACTGGTTGTTTAGGACCCAAGCTTGTACCTACTCCACTACCTTCTTGGCCACCCTGTTGTACAACATGACCAACAGTTGCCTCGCCTTCAGAGGCCACAACCCGATCGCCCTTGCATAGTCACACTTGGCCCTGCAGTGGGTTGTGGTCCACCAAGCTGAGAAGTCTCACCTGACCTTCTCCAACTTTTGAATACAGCATCAAGTCGGTCCTCCAGATTATGGAAATCATCATCTCGCATTCCCATGAGGTCAGAGGCAGCTTGAAACTTGGCTACCAAATCTTCATTCGTCTTCATTTGTAGTTTATTCAAGCGCTCTTGAGATGCAACTTTCACTTTAATGCCCTCAATGTAGGTACAGAATTGATTTTTTTCTGAAATGAGTTTACCGAGTGAAGCAGAGGAGGCTAGTTGACCTTCAAGCATAGAAACTATTACTTCCTTCTCAACATCCCACTTGGTTGTAGCATCTTCAATCTTCTAAAACAAACTAGCTTCAAGGGCAGTGGCAGCAGGTAAGGTCCTTTCCAATGTCTACACCCGATCACCAAGCTTCAAGTGGTCTTCCCTCATATCTGCATTCTTCAAAGATTCGTCATTGAGAAGCTTTTGTTGATTTTGAATGCGAGTCTGGAGGGTGTTGATAAAAAATCTTTGACTTTCTATTAGAGCATCATTCAGCTCCTTTTGCTCCTCCAAGACTTGAACTCATGACACCAACTTTGCATGAGTAACCGCATCCTCACGCTCCTTCTTCTTTTGAGTTCTAATGTATTCCAGCAGCACCAGCTCATGCTCAGCCGTCTTAGCATTCGATTCCTCCAGTGCGATATCCTATCAAGGATAGGATCGGCGTAGATCGGAGGTGTCGAAGACTTTCATTGTGTGATGGGTTTGGGTGAAAGGATAGTGGATGGAGGAGTAACGGACATGATGAGTGGTGAGGTTGTTTGTAAGGGTAGGTTAATGGATTAAGCTAGTATATGTAAGGTTGTGGAGGTGGGTGGTGTTGCGATGAGTGGTTTTGAGAGAAGAGGTGTGTATGGTATGGGTTGTAAGTTTGAGGGTGTTGGTTGTTTTGGTGGTGAGGTGATAAATGTTTCTGTCCATAGGCAGGTTGATTGGATGGGTGAGCTAAAGATGGAAGATGTGAATATTGAGGTAGTTACGGTTTCAGTGGTAGGTTGTGCGGGTGGTGTTGTAGTTTGGGATGGTTGTTTCGGGTGGAGTGGTTGGTTGTGGTTGTGATTGAGGAGGGGATTTAGGTATATGTGGTAGGAAAGTTGATATTGGTTGGTCCTTTAGTGAGGGTTCGGGTGAGGAGTCGGGTGAGTCATGGAGCATGGTTTTGGTTTTCTTGGCTTTGGTCTTGACTCGGGGTTTGGGTTTCTTGTAGACGGGTATTTTGATTTTGGCCACGTCTAGGTCCCTAAGGGCTTTGGCTATGGTTTCCTGTGAGACTACAGGTGGGTTAGAGGGTTTACCTTTAGAGGAAAGCTTGACAACGAGCTTGGGAGGCTTCTTGGAGTCTCCAAGTCCCTCCGTATACGCTTCAAGGGTGGCTGCTCCTCCTCCTCTTCTTCAACCGCCTTGCCTTTGCCAGAAGAACCATTCAACAGAAGGCTTGTCGGTTGCCTTCCTTTTCAAATCATGCTTGGCTTTTGTGCGATCTTCAGGTGCCTCCTCAAACGAGTCACTCTTTTCAGCCTCAACATCAGGCTCAGTCTCAGCAATCTCTCCACTTTTAACAGAAGCCTCATCCCCAGCAGGCTCTGTTTCCTCAAACAAACCAAACTTAGGACCCGGTCTTGGTCCTTCATACTGATGGCCCTTGCCCTTTGTGCTCAACAATACACCAAAAATCGACAACTTGATCTCATTAACATGATATGGCTCAGGAAGGGACTTCTTGTCTTTGGTGTTCTTTGAGGTGGCCTAGGAGCATCAGGAATCATATCATCTAGCAACATCTGCACAAACCTCGGGTACATAAGCCATGTAGAGTCGTTCTTTGCATTCGCCATCATACACAAGAATATCCTCATCGAATAGTTGAACTTTTCCCGTGTTGTCAATGCAAACATAATGTGTGCCCAGTCGACTCTCATACTATCAAATCCTCCACGAATGTTTTCAAAGCAATGAGTCACAATGTGAAAGAGAAACCTCCAATATGGCGGGAGGTGTTTTTTCTCCAGGCTCTCCCACTTGGAATCATATCCCATGTTTGTCACAAACTCAACCAACTTCACCCTGCCACCTTTCTCATACGTATAGTATGGCTCATCTGTGATCTTTAATACCCGTCTTATATCTCCTTCTGTAATCATCAATTCCTTCCCAGCAACCTTGGTAGTAAAAGAAAGAGCGTCATCAGCTGGATTTGCAAATGCCCAAAAATCTAAAACCCATTTGGAGTAGATGGCCGGGTTGGCAGTGATGGCATACTCAAGGGGTGACTGTCTTAGCCCCTTGACCATAGATGTGAACACCTTGTTAGCTTTGGCTTTGGGAAGCCCGAGAGCACAAAATTGATTATTACCCTGAAATCAAACCATAAGATCATGAGAATCATCATTAAGCAAAGCTAATCAATATAAGATAAGTTATATACAAGATCCTTAAGTATGTACAACTTACTAAATTTAATTTATCTTATATAGTAATTATACAATTTACTTAAATACTTCAAGTATACAAGTTACTTTTACTTAAATAATAATTAATGATATATCAAATTTTGTTTTAATAAGTTGACAGGTTTATTTTAATCAATTAATGAGTTACTAAGTCCAATATGTACAATGTTTATGTCCAAAACAGTCCAATAATGTTCAAAACAGTCCAGTAGCATCAGTCCAGATTCTCTAAAAAATTTGCTAAGTACAAAAATTTCGCATGGCCTGTCACACCCCCAAATTTCGACTAACGGAGTTATACCGCGAGGCGTGTGACACACCAGGATCTAGCTCATTCGTTATACCAAACAACCAAATTAAAGTTTTTATAACATTTATTTAAGTCTCATTCAAACTTGAGAACACAAAATCCAAACCGACAATTTAAAAGTGTTGCGGAAGCGTTAAAGTAAGTGTTTTAAGATAAACAATAAACCATTTGTTTGAACACGCGCAACCCATCACGTATAAACAATGTGAAATAAAATTTCATGCGACGAGTGTGACTCCTGACATATGCAATGCAACCCGCTCCTTAACACACCTAGCAACCTGGGCAAGTATAAATACTCAAGGATCAACACGAGGTTGGTGAGTTCATAAGTTGTAGTAAAAAGTAATATATATAGTATAGATAGTATACGCAGCATCAGTTGTATATGTAGATTTAGCACTTTTCAAATATACCAGGGTAGCTAACCCATTTACAAGCTACTAGACGTTTGAACCGAAGCTGACTTTCTGTATGCCTTCTTACCATGTCTATCACAAAACACTGGCGATGTATGTTAGGACAATTTACACCCGTCCGACCTCCAGTCGAGTTATAGCAGGTGGGGTTTGTCAAACCCAGTAGTACTACTTAAATTTCCCCGCGATCCCATCCTAATGGTTCAAGGTATGTAAGGACTTTAAGTGATACGAGGGCATCTAGTATACACTTGTGATATATAAGAAACTACATAAATCCAAAGTAAGTCGCTGCGTTTTCATCCAGAAAACCAGTATGTAAGTATGTCCATGTTTTCAATCCAGAAAACAAGTATACGAAAATAGTTTCGTTGTTTTCTATCCAGAAAACAACTAGGGGAAAAGCATGAACTCACCTGGTGACGTGTAATGGACTTTTCTCAAACCAAATGCATGCACTTGACTCGTTAACTTTTACCTAGTACAAGTGTTTAAGCTATGAGAGTGTGTTCAATAACACATGACTCTAAAACTTACATATGGACCCACACACAAACACAAACTTGACCCGACGACTCGTTGGTGATAATGAGTAATGTCAAATATATCAAAAAGTCCTAACATGTATCCACACATTATATCATGGCAAAGCAACCAAGTATTCATCTTACAACTTAACTTATAATCATTCAGTTCACGAGACAGATTTTAGCATGTACAAACTGATTTTATTAACTATGCAAAACTCAAATACAAATTCTATAAAATTTATCACAGTAGAGCAAATGGATTAGGTTTCTCTAAAAATTTTTATTGTATTTTTATCATGTATAAAAAGCTCACAATAATTCAATCATTTTAGATAGGTACAAACAGTTTAGCAGATTGCACAACAAAAAGTGTTTTCATGGTTCTATCAATTAATTTATCTAAATTATGCAAGGTCAATTGGGTTGTCTCCTAAATTCATAATGCTAAGTTTCAGAAGTGGAACTAACCCATTTGGCTTTGTCAATCTCAAGTTATGATGTCGGGAAGTTAGACCAGAAAACATCTTCCCAAATCAGATTAGATATGCAATCTTGTAAAATCATAAACCCTATCTTCTGTATATTCAAAAATTACAATTCATAACTTTCTGGAAACTAAACTCGATGAAATATATCCTAGAATCAAGAATATATTAAAAAGCATCGTTTGTCATCAAGTTACAGTCAAAACAATAAGCGAGTACAAAGCTGTCAGCATTCTGATTTCAACAAAGATCGATCAATAATCATGTATACGACAACCCTAATGTTCTACCACACCAATAAACGAACCAATATCATTACAACCATCATAAAACCTCCATATTACAGAAATATTTCATATCTTATTAGGGTTTTTCAACACGAACACTAGACAAGCACGTAAACGAGTTATTATCGATGAAACACTTACAATTAACGATCATACAATGATGTTGATGACTCCTAATCTTCCTAATCACCCACAAGCTCCCAAAGTGACCCAAGAATTCATATTTTTCGTCCAATGATAGCTGGAAAGGGTTATGGGGTGATTAGGGTTTGAAAAATAGGTTATAAAGAAATTTTCCCGACCTGGTCGTCCCCCGAGCCGCCCGTAGGATAAGTCCTCGGGCTACGAGACGCGCGAGGAGCTTAATTTTTTTTTTTACACTAGACTTTTAATAACTCATTATAATATGGAAAAAAATTTAACACATAATCACTTATCATGCAATAATTAAATCATACAAGTTATTAACGTAACCGGTTCGACATTAATCACCAATACTTACAATAGGACTCATGTGTGTGACTTGTTACTGACTCATGTAAATGTTATGCGTGACGTGCGATATAACGGAGTTGGGTTAACGGTGTTAACGTGGAAGAGTGAGGTGTCACATTATCCCCTTGTTGAAAGAATTTTCGTCCCGAAAATTGATACATGTCACTAAGTAAGTAAGTAGACTCACAGTCTATAAATATGAACAACATGAATTCAGTAAACTTTCAACACATTGAAAGATTAAAACAAATTAAGTAGACATCCCGTCTATTGGTTACTATCATGATTGTTTCGGAAGTGTTGCAAGTGTTTTAACAAAAATATTCCGGTTGTCACATGGCCTTTATTTCGCTTCGTATGGGGTGCGAAGCGAAATAGATCACCCGTTTGCTTCGCATGGGGTGCTGCTTCGCATGGACGTGCGAAGCGAAATTGATTCCAATTCGCATTGCATGAGCCAAGCGAAGCGAACCAGGAATGTATTTCGCTTCGTATGGTTATGCGAAGTGAAGAAGATTGTATTTCGCTTCGCATGAAGATAACGAAGTGAAACAGAAATATATTTCGCTTCACATGAGCATGCGAATCGAAAACCCTGTATATACGAAAAATTTACACTTTGCCCATTTTTGTTTCTTTTTCCTTCCTTCGGTGTCGCCTAGACCCAAATTGAATTTCTGGAAAGTTTGGGTCAAAACCCCTTTAGTTTACTTGGTCAATTGGACCCTAGAAAGCACGAACAAACCAAGATCTACAAACTGTACACAATCAAACCTAAAACTAAAAATTAATGATTATTAACAAGAGTTAAAGGCCTAATTAAAGGTTCATAAGCAAGATAACAACACAGATCTGAAGATCTGTTCTTAGATCTAGCCGACGGTTCGTTTGAACTGTCGTCTCGATCTACGAGTACCCAGAAACAAGAAGATGAATGGATGATTTTGGTGTTATGATGCTATACCGAAGGTGTGGGTTCCGGATTCATGATCAAAGATGATAAAAAGGGCTGGATCTTGAAGATTTGTAAGAGAGATTAGGGTTTGAGAGTAAAATAAGAAAGAGAAGATGAGAGAGTAGGATGAAAAGTTTTTGTGAATAGTGAAAGAAATTTTGAAAGTCCTCTTTATATAGGGTCAGCCTATCTCGCGATAGGGTCAAAACATCACGAATATTCACCGAAAATACACTCTCAGTCCTCGGTCTTTAAAAACATTTGCAGATTCATACCCGAAAAACATTTTCCCGCCGAATCCGAGCACTTGTTTATTTTTCTTAATTTTCTTTTGTCGGTCCGTAATTGTTAGCTTTTGCAAAAAACGAACTCTTTAGCAAAGCAAAATAAAATAAAGTAAAATTTGATAAAAAAAATTAAAACAAAAGGATAAAATAAAAATAAAAATATAATAAAAATAAAAGTAAAACGTAAAATATAAGAACATATAGTAAATAATATCTTAGAAAAAAAAAACAAAATAAATTAAAATAAAATAAAATTAAAATGAAATAAAAGTATTAAACATAAAAGTAAAAAAATAAATATAAAATTAAAAATTAAAAATGAAATTAAAATTAAAATTAAAAGTAAAATTTTAAAAATAAGTTAAAATATTAATGTACAAAATATTTTACAAAATAAAAATTAAAAGTAAAAATAAACTTAAAAATCAAATTAAAATAATCTACCTTTTAAAATTTTAAAATTTAGAAGTAACTATTTAGAGTGATTAATATAAAATAAATATTGAATTAATTTATATAATATCGTTAAGAAGGAAAGTAGGCCTGTTGAGATGAACATATCAATTTGTTCCTCATCAAGTTGTGAGGCCGAGGATAATTCAAGTAAAAGTAAAGTTTTTGAAAATGAAAAGCCAAGTACTTCGTGTAAATATGTTTCCCAAATAAACGACCATTTTCTCAAACAACCAATCAATTTAGAAATCCTCAGCCATACAACTTCTGTGACAAAAACTACTATGGTCATTATCAACAAAATTTTGTTGATCCATATTACACAAATGTGTTTTATATTCATGTTCCTTTCCAAGGATCACCTTTCCCACCACACCAACCACGTTATAGTTCAGATGATTTCTTTGGCACTCCTAGTAGAAAGTGTTGTTTTGTGTGTGGTCACTCTTCTCACCTTGCAAGAAATTGCAAGCACTGGTTCAAGCAGCAACTTGATATTCAAAGGTGGCATAGTCGGTCCCCAAAAGAAGCTTTTAGTAGCCCTGATTCAATGACTGATCAAGCTGATAGTGAACCTAGTGAAATGGATGTGAGATCCAAAGTTAATAAAGTAAAACACAAAAAGAAACCCTTTTGGAAATCCAAAAAGGATAAAATAAAAAAGGATCCTAAGACTGTAAAGTCTAAGGATTCACCAAAAATAGTTTCAAAATCAAGAAAAGAAAAGCCCAAAATTGACAAAACCAAGGAACAATTTTTTGCTTGGATTCCTAAAGACTGTTCTTCATCAAGTGAGGCTCCACCAAGAAATAAAGTGTTTTCAGGAAATAAAATCAAGTTTGGTCAGTTTACGGTTGACCTTCCCGGGACAAAAGTATCCCGGGAACCCATGTCTATTTAAACGCTTAGTGCATGCAGGGTCAATCAAGGAGGACTATCAATAGTATTATGTACTTAGATAGTGATTGCACCCGGCATATGATAGGAGACGAACCCTTGCTATTTGATGCTAAACCATTCGATGGTGGATTCGAGTCTTTCATAAGCGACAAGGGAGGACAAACTTCAAGGAAAGGAAGCTTTGTTCAAATAGTTCAACAACAACTTTTCGAGCGTTTCTCAAACTAACCTCGTCCAACTACTTCTCTCAAGAGATGGATCCAGCATCAGCTATTGGGTCTCGTTTTGAATCTCTTCAACTTTGTTATACAATGTGATCATGCATGCTTAAGATAGTCCATCTGACAACAACTTTGCTGAACTTTTCACTAAAACCATCGATCATGCTCGTTTTGAATTTATGGTCGAATCGTTCGGCATGATCGATTTTGATTAAAATAACCTATCTATATTTTGTATACAAACTTGTAAATGTTTTTCAAATATGTCACAATTTTAGAGGGAGAAAATGAGTTAAGTTTAACTCACCAAAAAAAATTTCAATTCATCTTAAGAAAAGCGAAAACAAATCATTTGATTTACCAAAAAAAATTTATATTACTTTTAAAAAAATATAAAAGGAATTGTCCCGTTTAGAGGGAGCTTCTGCTTAGAGGGAGTCAGATAATTAAAATTTTCAAATTTTGAGAAATTGATCCGACCATTGGAAAATGATAGTACATTGATATGCAATGATCCTAGCGCATGAAAAGAGTAGATCAAAAGTCTACAAAATCACTCATAGATATGTAGATAGGCTTGACAAACAAGTAAGTGTCGGATGATATAAACCTAAATTCCTACCGGTACTAGTGGATATACGATTATGAAGCGGTTGCATGATTCCGTGAAGTCATATTCATGAAGGCAGAAATGTAATTATACATTTCATACCCAAGCCTCTCTTTACCTGATCATGGTTGTCTTATGAAATAAGTGTCAATTTTTAATTTCTATTGAGTCAAGTAAAGTGTCAAGAAAAGAAAAACAAAAAGAGTCAGAAAAGAAAAAGAAAAATCAAGAAAAAGAGTCGAAAAAAGTCAATCTTAGGGATTTTAATTCTGCTTTATTTCTTCATTTATTTTGATTCAGGCCTTGGACTTTCTCTGTTTGTTGTCATACAAGATCTGATTGTTAAGGCCCTGAATCTTCTGCTTTATGTTAATCTTTCTAGACCAAGTCAAGTGTGCAAAAATAAAGAATAAAGTGTCAAGTATGTTAATAAGTATACTGTGATCAAATAAGAAAGGTTTAAGTCAAGTTGAGGTAATATGTTAACACAAAGTAAGCCCGAGATATGATGGAATAAGTAACATGTCTGATTAAGTGGGGACCACATAAGCACCGTGCCTAATTGTACTTTAAACGTATCACTTTGGCATCAAAACACTTGTCAAGTTAAACAAATGGACGATATCTACAGTTGGTGATGAAATTGTGACATAATAATATCAAAATGGAAACGCGATCTAGGGCTTTGCAAATCAATGTGATTCCATGTTGTGATCTTTCTCACAAAAATATTAAAATCATTAGAAAATTTTATAAATATTATTGATATATAATATTAATTAATTTCATCTTTACTCCTATCTTTTATTTTTTTTTTTTTTTGATTTTGTTTTATTTTAGTTTCAACTTCAAAATGTTATGTATATATTTTCGTCATTTTTAAAATATATGAAAATGCCAAAAAGATTTTAAGTTTTTATTATGTTCGTACATATTTTGTTAAACTTTGTTTCATTCATGTGTTTTGTTGTCAAGGTCGTTCATGCAAAGTTCGTTGGAAATCTGTGACTTAAACAAATCATTTACAAGTTGAGGGACTGAAATTGGGAGGGCCTATGAACGATTTCCTGTTGACCCTCGAGCGGGTCTGTGAACGAATCTTATCGTTCTAAGTTTTTGAGCAGCAATACATGGACAGGTAGATCAAGATCAAGTCTGCTTGGAGTTGCAGATGTTGAAGCATTTAAAAGAAAACGAGTACGTGAAAGTTGGTGGTTGAACCTAAAAAGGAACTGATTGTATCTGAAGACAAGGAAAGAAACCAGTCGGCTCAAGAAAGTCAACAAGAGAAAATTAGATGTCGAGCCTCCCGCATCTGATGTTTCTAAAATTTGTTGTTGCCGATCATTCCCAAAAAATAACATTGAAGTTCAAGTCTACAAGAATGAAAAATAAAGAATTTGTCAAAATCCAGTTTCGTTCAAGATCTTTGATCAAGACAAGTACTAAGTTTCAAGAAATAAAGACGAAGCAAAGAACTTAACGAAGGTTCCTCGACATACTCAATCCTAGAGGAAGATTGTAGGGCCAATAATAGATATTGTTTTTTAGGATTGTATATGTCGTTTTAGTTTGCTTTTAGTCGGTGTAGTACGTACTCAGTACGTTTATTTTGTACATTTATTTTGTAAGTATTGGAGAAACGGAGACCCTATAAAAGGTTAGCAGAAATCACCAACGACACTCGGAGATGGATCTCAAGACTTGACTCGGATCAATCCGTGTTGTTGGTTAGCAGAAATCCAACATTTATTATATACTTACATTTATTTTGTAAGCTTAACCCATTTCTCCAAGAACTCTTATGTTGGTCCTCTAGATGGATC
Source organism: Bidens hawaiensis (assembly GCF_021521415.1). Lineage (NCBI taxonomy): Eukaryota > Viridiplantae > Streptophyta > Magnoliopsida > Asterales > Asteraceae > Bidens > Bidens hawaiensis. Next base: position 125,204 of record NW_027496132.1, read on the forward strand.
TCAAGACTTGACTCGGATCAATCCGTGTTGTTGGTTAGCAGAAATCACCAACGACACTCGGATCTCGGATCTTAGTTTGTTATTACAAAGAGAGAAAACGAGAGGAGAGGTTTTGGAGAGAGAGAAACTTTATTTTCTTGAAGTAGTGAAGAGTTGGAAAAAAGTTATGGAGAAATGGGTAAAGTGCCTCTATATATAGGGTCCCCATTTCTCCAAACTTTACATAATAAACCTATAAAATAAACGTACCGAGTACGTAGTACAGTGACTGAAGCAAAATAAAACGACATATACAATCCTAAAAACAATATATAATATTGGCCCCACAATCTCCCTCTAGGATTGAGTATGTCGTGGAACATTCGTCAAGTTCTTTGCTTCGTCTTTATTTCTTGAAACTTAATACTTGTCTTGATCCAGGATCTTGAACAGTTCTTTATTTTCCAGTCTTGTAGACTTGAACTTCAATCTTATTTTATGGGAAGGATCGGCAACAGCAAATTTTAGAAACATCAGATGCGGGAGGCTCGACATCTAATTTTCTCTTATTAACTTTCTTGAGCCAACTGGTTTCTTTCCTTGTCTTCAGATACAATCAGTTCCTTTTTATGTTCAACCACCAACTTTCACGTTCTCGTTTTCTTTTAAGTGCTTCAACATCTGCAACTCCAAGCAGACTTGATCTTGATCTACGTGTCCATGTATTGCTGCATAAAACTTAGAACGATAAGATTCGTTCACAGACCCTCTCGAGGGTCAAAGAAGAATTTTCCTTTTCAAAACAAGCTCTTGGTTTGAAGTGTTTGCAGAATAACCTGAAATTTTATTTTCAATCTCTCAACTTGTAAATGATTTGTTTAAGTCCCGGGTTTCCAACAAACATTGCATGAACGACCTTGACAACAAAACACATGATTTTGAATAAAACAAGGTTTAATAAAATATGTACGAACATAATAAAAACTTAAAATCTTTTTGGCATTTTCATATATTTTAATATTACGAAAATATATACATAATATTTTGAGGTTGAAACAAAAAATAAAACAAAAATAAGATAGGAGTAAAGATGAAATTAATATTATATATCAAAAATATTTACTTTAAAAGTTTACTAAATTATTTTTCTGAGAAAGATCACAAGTAAAAAGTTTACTAAATTATTTTTCTGAGAAAGATCACAACAGAGAATCATATTATCTGTTAACGTTCTAGATCACACTTCTATTTGGACATTATTATGCCAAGAACCCAAAGTTGATTGTAGATATAATTTGTCCACTTTAAACTTAACAAGTATTTTGATGTCAACATGATACATTAAGGTACAATTAGGCACAATGCTTGTGTGGTCCCCATTTAATCTGACAAATTACAGACTCCATCATACCTCGGGCTTAATTTGCTTTCACATTTCACCTCAACTTGACTTAAACCTTTCTTAGTTGATCACAGTAATCTTATTAACACACTTGACACTTTGACTTTGTGCACTTGAAACTTTGTTCACTTAACTCGATCTAGAAAGATTAAAATAAAGCAGAAGATCAGGCCATAACAATCAGGTCGGATAATACCATATTATCGTGCAGAGAAAGTCCAAGGCTTGAACAAAAGAAAGAAAATAAAACAAAGCAGAAGATTCAGGGCCTTAACAATCAGGTCGGATAATACCATATTATCACGCTGGAGAAAGTCCAAGGCTTGAATCAAAATAAATGAAGAGATAATGCAGAAGTTAAAATTCCTAGAACTGACTCTTTTTCTTGATTTTTCTTTTTCTTTTCTGACTCTTTCGTTTTTCTTTTTCTTGCTTTTCTTGACGCTTTACTTGACTCTTTTCTTGACTCAATAAAAATTAAAAATGACACTGATTTTTCATAAGACAACTGTGATAAGGAAAAGAGAGGCTTGGGTATGACATGTTTAATTGCATTTCAGCCTTCATTAATATGACTTTAGTTGGAGTCGGTAACCGCTTCATAACGTGTAACCACTAGCATCGGCAGATATTTAAGTTTATATCACTATGACACTTACTCATTTGTCAAGTCAATCTACACATCAAGCAATGATCTTGTTGGCTTTTGATCTACTCTTTTCATGTGCTAGAATCGTTAGAGATAATTTCTTATCATTTTTCAATGGTCGGATCAATTTCTCAAAATTTTAAAAATTTTAAATATCCGACTCCCTCTAAGCAGGAGCTCCCTCTAAACGGGACAATTCCTTTTAGATTTTCTTAAAAGTAATATAAAATCTTTTTGGTAAATCAAATGATTTGTTTTTACTTTTCTTAAGATAAATTGAAAATCTTTTTGGTGAGTTAAAATTAACTCATTTTCTCCCTCTAAAATTGTGACATATTTGAAAAATATTTACAATTTTATATACAAAAAGATAGATAGTTTGTTTTAATCAAAATTGATCATGCCGATCTATTCGACCCGAAATTCAAATCGAGCATGATCGATGGTTTTAGTGAAAAGGTCAGCAAAGTTGTTGTCAGATGGACTATCTTAAGCATGCATTATCACATTGTATGACAAAGTTGAAGAGATTCAAACCAAGATCCAACAGCTGATGCTGGATCCATCACTTGAGAGAAGTAGTTGGACGAGGTTAGTTGAGAAACGCTCGAAAGTTGTTGTTGAACCATTTAAACAAGGCTTCCCTTCTTTGAAGTTTGTCCTCCTATGTCGCTTATGAAAGACTCGAATCCGCCATCGAATGGTTTAGCATCAAATAGCAAGGGTTCGTCTCCCATCATATGTCGGGTGCAATCACTATTTAAGTACCTAATACTATTGATAGTCCTCCTTGATTGACCCTGCATGCATTAAGCTTTCAAATAGACATGGGTTCCCGGGATACTTTTGTCTCGGGAAGGTCAACCGTAAATCGACCAAACTTGATTTTATTTCCTGAAAACCATTTATTTCTTGTTGGAGCCTCACTTGATGAAGAGCGGTCCTTAGAAATCCAAGCAAAAACTTGTTCCTTGGTTTTGGCAATTTTGGACTTCTGTTTTTTTGCTTTTGAAACTATTTTTGGTGAATCCTCAAACTTTACAGTCTTAGGATCCTTTTTGATTTTATCCTTATTGGTTTTCCAAAAGGTTTCTTTTTGTGTTTTACTTTATTTACTTTGGATCTCACATCCATTTCACTAGGTTCACTAACAGCTTGATCAGTCCTTGAATCAGGGCTACTAAAAGCTCTTTTTGGGGACTGACTAAGCCGCCTTTGAATATCAAGTTGTTGCTTGAACCAGTGCTTGCAATGTCTTGCAAGGTGAGAAGAGTGACCACACACAAAACAGCACTTTCTCCTAGGAGTGCCATAGAACTCGTCTGAACTATAATGTGGTTGGTGCGGTGGGAAAGGTGATCCTTGGAAAGGAACATGATTATAAAACACATTTGTGTAATATGGATCAACAAAATTTTGTTGATAATGACCATAGTAGTTGTTGTCACAAAAGTTGTATGGCTGAGGATTTCTAAATTGATTGGTTGTTTGAGAAAATGATCGTTTATTTGGTGGAACATATTTACACGAAGTACTTGTCTTTTCATTTTCAAAAACTTTGCTATTACTTGAATTATCCTCAGTCTCACAACTTGATAATGAACAACTTGATATGTTCACCTCAACAGGCCTACTTTCGTTGACACATTTTTCAACAAAAGTTTCATCACAAACGGTTTCATAATCTGAGTCAGAAGAAGAACTTTCGTTTTCATTGCAAACGTTTGTACAACTATTATCACTTGAATTTTCACAAAATACATAATTTGACCTTGACTTTAAACTTCCTAACATGGATTCACAAACTTTATTACAAACTGGATTGTTAATAGTTTTGGTTAGATCCACACATGATTCAAAACGTGGTTCTAACTTTCTTTTTAGCTTACAACCCAGGTTAACCGTCCCACATTCACCACCATTTACATCACTAGCTGCTACACAAGACACATTGATGTCAGATTTATCAAATGATGGGACTGGAGCGGCAGTTTGAGAGGCAGCAGGAACAAATTTTTCTACCAACCCCGTATTCCATTTCTTCCTCTAGAAAAGTATTATAGCTAAAGTGGGGCAAGCTGGTGTAGTTATCATTGAATGGTGGTGGTACGGCAGTGTAATCATACCCCAGCCCCGCTTTAACTTTAGTACTTCTCTTGGCTCCAATAAGATCATCTAATTTCTCAGATGATGCTTCAAATCTTTCAACTTGTTTTTCTTTTTCTTTCTTATCAGAAACTTCAAGTTTTAATTTCTCAATCTCTTCTTTTAAATTATTAATTATGTCTTTATAATAAATGACATTATGCTCTTCTCGAAAAATTTTAAGTTTAAGATTTGCTACATCATCGTGATGAGTTTTAATCTTTTCAACATAGATCTTGTCAGCTTTTACATATTCAGCATTTAACTGACGAAGTTTTGCATTTTCTTTCAAAACTTCGTCTTGATGATATCTATAGTATGTGACTTTGTTGATGCATGCTTGAGAACAAAGATTGTGATTTACCTCATCAGCTGGTGATGTGTCGGGAATGATAGGACATGCATGACTACTTTTACCGGCAACACTTGTCCCAACTTTATTACTTGTCCCAACTTTATTTTCTTTGGACTGATTGTTCATTTGGAGCTTATCTTCCATTATTTCAAAAGACTTGATGGTAGAAGCCAACTCTGAGAGTGTCATGGTATACAGGTTTGTGGTTCTTTTGATGGTAACCACATTGATGCTCCATGTATAAGGCAGTGAATTCAACAGCTTCATGTTGATCTGAAACAAACCATTGATGATACCGACACTTCTCATTTTTGTGACGAGCGACTCAAATCTGTTGATGATAGAGGCAACCGATTCTCCTTTAATATGTGTAAACATATCGAATTCTCCTTTTAAGATTTTCTTTCGGCTTTCTCCCATATCCAGATTTCCTCCAAGCTTAGGTTCGTAAGACACTCTTTTTTTTTTTAACTCGATTAAATTTTTTTTTTTTAAAGAGAAAAAAAATTTAAGGTTTTTTTTTTCTTTTGCTAGAGTGCCGAGTCACTACAGTGTTTCGCATGAGTTGCTACAGTATAGTGTTTTGCATGAGTTGCTACAGTGTTTCGCATGAGTTGCTACAGTACCGAGTCGCTACAGTGTTTCGCATGAATTGTTACAGTACCCGATGCGAAGCGATTGCTACAGTACCCGTGCGAAGCGAAGCGGTTGCTACAGTACCCCGTGCGAAGCGAAACGATTTGCTACAATACCCCCGTGCGAAGCGATTGCTACAGTACCTCGGCGATGCGATTGCTACAGTACCCCCCGCGATGCGATTGCTACAGTACCTCGGAAGCGACTGCTACAGTACCCGATGCGAATTTTTTTTTTTTTTTTATTATTTTTTTTTTTTGAGAATATAACACCCAAACTTCCAAAATGTCAAAAAGACTTTAGTCTAAAAATCAATAAATCGCCCTAGATCTGAGTTTTAAGCCGAATCTGAGCTCAGACACAAAAACTTAAAATACTAAAAACTTAGATTTAGTGATTCTCGTGTGTTTCTAAGGTGTAAGGGACTCCAAAAGAGATGAGTAACACGAAATCAACCTCAAATCCAAAAAAAACTAAGATCAAAATCCGAAAAGTTTGACCCGAAAACCACAAAAAGTCGAGCCGAAAGCTCTGATACCACTTGTAGGTCCTCTAGATGGATCTCAAGACTTGACTCGGATCAATCCGTGTTGTTGGTTAGCGGAAATCACCAACGACACTCAGATCACGGATCTTAGTTTGTTACTACAAAAGAGAGAAAATGAGAGGAGAGGTTTTGGAGAGAGGGAAACTTTATTTTCTTGAAGTAGTGAAGAGTTGGAAAAAAGTTATAGAGAAATGGGTAAAATGCCCTTTATATAGGGTCCCCATTTCTCCAAACTTTACACAATAAACCTACAAAATAAACATACCGGGTACGTACTACACTGACTAAACAAAATAAAACGACATATACAATCCTAAAAACAATATATAATATTGGCCCTACATCTTATCCACACAACTCCTGAAAATAAAAAGAAAGTTCTCCTTACCTCTCCTTTTTCTCTCTTTTGTTTTTACTAACTAAGATCCAAGATCCGAATGTCGTTGGTGATTTCCGCTAACCAACAACACCAATTGATCCGAGTCAAGTTGTGAGATCCATCTAGAGGACCTACATGTTGTTCTCTTATTTTTCTAGAAGTTACTTTTTGATTAGTATGTGTAACTGTAAATTGATCTTGATCTTTTAAGTTGTGGTTGAGTAATGTTAATGGACCTTTTGAGATTTTTCTTGTTCTCAGTTTCAAGCTGATCGCCTCCTTTCTCATGTGTGGCATTTATTCTAACGTTTCTAGTAAACTTATAAATGTCATATTTTAATTAATGTTTCACAGATCTTGAAATAACTAATAAACTTCCAAGGTAAATTAGTGTGTTTAGTATATATGCCAAATTGAATAGGCGTGTCTTGACAACCAACATGCATTTATTCCTTTTGCTCTTGACACTTTCGGTTTTCTCGCACCTGAACCTGTGAAGTTACTTAGCCGAGTTCAACGGTCATGCATAGTAATGTTATGACTCTAACATCACATAATGTAGTTTTTAAAATATTAGGTTTTGCAATTCAAAAATGGGTAGCAGCGCAGCTTGTTGTTCGCTTGCCTTCTGTTTTCATGTAATAAATCACTACTTTTATTATAATTTCAAAATGATTACTTAAAAAAATAAAATAAATAATTAAAAGAGTGTCATTGTTTAATTTGTAGCTAAAGAGGCATGATCAACTGGGTAAGTGATGTGGAAACGGAACCAATCAAATGGTTCAAGAAACTCATGATTAAAATCCATAGCTTAACGAACCTAATGGTTAAAGAAATCTCAAAGGCGTTCTTTATAATTTTCAAAACTGTAAACTGCAAACTTTACCTAACTTATACTAAACATCGAGTCTTGAGCCATTAGATTGCTTCCGTTTCCGCATCATTTGGTATTAAAGCTTTTTGTTTTCAAATGGCTTGACGTGGAGGTGAATATTTGCTGAGCATTTTGTTTTCAAATGGCTTGACGTGGACGTGAATACTTGCTTGCTCGTAGACTCGTCGACTGAGGCAACGCCAAAAGTGTTCTCTATTCACATACTTGTGGAGAAAATTGACACACTGCTTGTAGAAATGCCGACCGAGGCAGCGATGAAGTCTATCCCTACCACGGGATCTTAAGATCAAACGGATCTAACGAGTCTGAAATCTTGAAATACAAAAGGAGATCAAATGACTCCGACAACGAGTCCGCATTCTGGAGTTGCAACGGGAGAGGTGCAAGACAGAAACCAAGTCAAGTACCATCGTCTGTGACGAAGGTGGCAAAGGAGAGCAGCAGTTATTTCACTATCATCCACCTCGGTTCATCGAACCAATTTATCTAGAGGATATAACGAAGCCTGGTTTGACGAGGATATGATGCAACATTGCAACCTGATGAAGAGGACGGCTTATGGGCGCAACAAGCCGTTAATAGAGTTCTCAACCGAGAGTAAGAAGAGGAGTAGGAAAACAATTATCATAAATCTCCAATGGGGCCTGGATATTGAAAGGTTGTATCTAGAGTGAGTCTATCCCACACTGGTTGATTAGAGAATACATAGGACTGAAATCCATTATTTAAGGCAAGCAGGTGTTGAAAGGCACGTGGTCACACAGTGAGTACAAAGTGAACTATTCTTTCACCTTTTATAAAGAATATCGTGTGCTTGCTGCAACAAGCAGCTTATGCCTATTTTTGAAGAAACCCTTCTTTCATTGGAGGGCTTCAACCAAACATATAAAGTAAAAACTTCTTAACTTTCTGCTCTTGATGACTTTGTTGTTAGTTAACATATCTTTTCTTAGTTTATTAAAAGTAACAAATAAATGTGTTGAAAGTGTTATTCATAATTTTTTGTTAAGGTGTTTCGAAGCCAGATGGTTGGATACAAAATATGTTTTGCTAATCTGATATATATACACAACGGTTTAACTAAGTTACAATATGGTCTAGTATTGTAAAGATGCACACCCGTACAGTTTGTTTATTTGTAGAATACAAGGCTATGCTTTTTTAGATTAGTGCTTTTGAGAAACGAAACTCGTTTGGTTTGAGAACGATTCGCTTCTGAACAACTATAAAATTGGGTTTGGGCATTTGGATATGAAGGGAGCTATATTGTGACATTCGTCATTTTTGGCCTGCATTTGTACTCGTTTTTGTATTGTAAACCCGACCCGTTTTGGATTTCGGATCATTTGATATTAATAAAACAATGAATTTTATGTTATAATCATGTTTCATACTTTTTGTTTTGTTCTAGAGTCTTTAACGGTGTTTAAAACCCTTATTTTGTGCTTAAAACGACCTAAAACGAACTACAAAGACTAAAATTGCCAAAAAAAGCAAAGTTTGGCCGAGAAACCGCACCTAACGTGACATGTAGGGCTGGTCTAACCTGCTGCGCAGCAGCAGCCCCAGCTGTTTCAGCAACAAAAATCAGTTTTTTTAACGTTTTCATCTCGTTTAAGCTCGTTTAAGGCCTGAACTCGTGTTTTAACCATCCAAACCAACCAAGACTCAACCCATAATTATTCTAGAACCCTCCAAACTTGTTTTTATCCCTTGTCATAATTTATTTAAATCAAAACTCATATTTAAATAAAGAATCAAAGTGTACCGGTTACCCATTGGATAAAACTTTTACCCAATCCTTCAAACCCTAATATTTTCTCATAAATACCCACCCATCTCAGCCATTTTTCCCCGCACGTTTTCACTCTTCTCTCCCAAATTGTTTGAACTTGCAAGTTGTTCTAGCTAGTTTTGCTTAAGTTTGACTTTGAAAGTCAACGGAACCGAATTGGGTCTAAGTGTTTATCTTCTAGGCCAAGCAAACCATGTTATACAAGTCAACAACTTTAAGTGGTCGAATGCAAGCATTCCAGTTGCCTCCATATTTTTGTTGGAAACATAAAAGCCACGGTGATGCGTGGACTAGTGTTTTCAACAACTCGTCGCACCTCATTTTTACTTATTATTATGATTTTTGGTCGAAACATGAAAGACGCGGTGATACGTGCAAATGTTCGACCCCCCATTTTATCTCATTTTGTTTAAGATTTATTGTCGGGACGACAAGTCATGGTGGTTCATGCAAGTTTTCCTGCTTTTAATTCCTAACACTTTATTTTCAAATTTCAAAGGTTTAAATTACTTATCTCTTTTTATTTATTTAAGTCATTTGATTTATTTATAAAATTTTTCCTTTTAATTATTCTCACCCTCATGATAATAGGATTCACAAAAATATCTTAACCTCATATTTACATCAATCACCCCAATATTTACACAATTTACCCAGAATCTCATATTGTTTCACTTTTATTATTTTTAGAATGCCTCCTCTTCGTCTTCAAGCTCGCAAACCTAAGAACTCCAACCGCAAGATGGCCGCCTTGGTCGCTAAAGAAATAGCTGCTGTGATTCCCGGACTAATAACCAAAATCCAAGCAACTCAAACCCCTCAACCTGCCGTTATCCAAGTCGTGCCTAACCCCGCACCTTACTATTTCAAACAATTTACCGGTGCCAACCCATCAAAACTTTACGATTTGAACTGTGCCACTACCTTGTTGCAATGGTTTGAAAAGATGGGGAGTGTTTTCCGTCACTGTGAATGCCCCGAATCCAAAAGAACCACCTTCGCTTCAAGCATGTTCGAGGAAACTACCCTCACATGGTGGAATAGCGAAATGAACAACAAAGGGGTGGAAATCGCCATGGCCTACTCATGGTCCAAGCTCAAAGAAGTTATGATGAAAAAGTTTTGCCCAAAACATGAAATCCAAAAGCTCAAAGCTGAATTTTGGGAACTTAAGCAAGAGAGTGGTGACAATTCCACCTACTCCAACCGCTTTCATGAGCTTAGTCTCTTGGTTCCTCATTTGGTCACTCCACTCGAGCGGGCGATTGACAAATATGTTGGGGGTTTGCCTTTACAAATCCAAGACTCGGTGTTGAGTGGTAACCCGCAAACACTCCATGACGCGATTACTCTAGCTGCGGCTCTTTCCGAGAATCACGGGAAAGCCGGTACTCTCACGATCAAAGGTTCCAAGAAGCCTAATGAAAAGACCACACCCGAACCATCTTCCCACACCAAATTTGACCCCCCACCTCAATCCATGAATTACTCCAACTCATCCCGCCACTCCAAAAGGAAACACAAGCCAAACCACCGAAACTTTGCCGTCACTCACCCATCTCAACCCCAATCTCAATCCCAAGCTTCCCAAAACCGAAAACCTTATACCGGTCCTCATCCTTTGTGCAACACTTGTCAACGCCATCACCCATCTTACTATGCTTGTTGTCAATGCTCGAATTGTAACCGCTTCGGTCACCTTAGCAATGTGTGTCGTGAAGCCTCTCGTGGGCAACCCACTCCACCAAGGTTCGCTCCGCCAAATTCGCAAAACCGTACCATGCCTTTTGCTCAAAATTCTCCTCAACCAAGAGCTTGTTTCAATTGTGGAGACCCAAATCATTTCCGCAACGCTTGTCCTTGACTCGCATTTGTTAATCAAGCCCAAATCATGCCCGCACCTTACTACCAAACTCAAGCCTACCAAGTACAAACTTACCAACCTCAAGTCCTGCAACTCAAGGCTCAACCGGTTCAACCGCTCCAAGCCATTCAAGCTCCTCCTCCGCTCCCGCAAGCTCCGCAAGGCACCCACGGCAACCAAGGGAGTGCTTTTATGATAAATGCCAACCAAGCCCAAGTTGCCAATGACGTGGTGAACGGTATGTTTTTAGTAAATGAGCATTTAGCTTCAGTTTTATTTGATACCGGTGCCGATAGAAGTTTTATCTTTTTTAAATTTGAATCTACCCTTGTCGTACCCCGTACTAAACTTTCCCGACCTTTTTCCGTCGAGGTCGCAAATGGTAGCTCCATCACCATTGATTCGGTCATCCGCGATTGCATCCTCACTCTTTGCAAACGTAAATTCTCGATTGACCTCATCCCTATGCAAATGGGAAGTTTCGACGTCATAGTAGGCATGGATTAGTTAGCCTTGCATCGTGCTGAAGTTGTTTGTTATGACAAGTTCATTCGAATTCCGCTCGTAAATGGTAAAACCCTCAAGATCTTTGGCAAAACAACTCCCAAAAAGCTCAACCTCATGTCATGCTCTCAATCTCAAAAGTATGTGCGCCAAAATTACGTTCCATTCCTAGCTCAAGCGGTGGAAAAAGACCCAGAAGAAAGAAAAATCCAAGACATTCCCGTTGTTTGTGATTTTCCCAACGTTTTTCCCAAAGACTTCTCCGGTCTTTCACCCATCCGTTCGGTTGAATTTCGAATCGACCTTGTGCCCGGAGCAACTCTCGTAGCCAAGGCTCCTTATCGTTTAGCTCCTTCGAAAATGCAAGAATTATCAAACCAACTTCAAGAGCTCTCCGATAAGGGCTTTATCCATCCGAGCTTCTCTCCTTGGGGCGCACCCGTTCTTTTCGTGAAAAAGAAAGATGGCTCGTTTCGCATGTGTATCGACTACCGTGAACTCAATAAACTCACCATAAAAAAATCATTACCCTTTACCTCGAATTGACGACCTCTTTGATCAACTCCAAGGCGCAACTTGTTTCTCCAAAATCATTCTCCGATCGGGTTATCATCAATTGCGTGTTCATGAAGATGACATTCACAAAACCGTCTTTCGTACTCGGTATGGACATTACGAGTTCATGGTTATGCCATTCGGATTAACTAATGCACTCGCGGTATTCATGGATCTCATGAACCGTGTTTGCAAACCATTTTTGAACAAATTCGTAATTGTCTTTATTTACAACATCCTCATCTTTTCCAAAACCAAAGCCGAGCATGAGCATCATTTACGTTCCATTCTTGATCTCCTAAGAAAAGAACAACTCTATGCCAAGTTCTCAAAATGTGAATTTTGGCTAAAGGAAGTTCAATTTCTAGGTCACATCGTCAACGATAAAGGTATTCATGTTGATCCCGCCAAAATTAAGGCCGTAAAAGATTGGAAAACTCCATCCACACCTACGGAAGTTAGATCTTTCCTTGGTTTGGCCGGGTATTATCGGCGTTTCATTCTAAACTTCTCCAAAATCGCGTTACCCCTCACCGCATTAACTCATAAGGGAAAACCTTACGAATAGGGACCGAAACAAGAAGAAGCTTTCCAAACTCTAAAGCATATGCTTTGCAATGCTCCCATCTTAGCCCTTCCCGAAGGAAACGATGACTTTGTAGTATTTTGTGATGCATCCAACCAAGGTCTCGGTTGCGTTCTCATGCAACGAGGTTAAGTTATCGCGTATGCCTCAAGGCAACTTAAAGTTCACGAGAAGAATTACACGACTCATGATCTCGAACTTGGTGCCGTCGTTTTTGCTCTAAAAATCTGGAGACACTACCTTTACGGTACGAAATGTGTGGTATTCACCAATCATAAAAGTCTTCAACACATTTTCGACCAAAAAGATCTCAATATGAGACAACGACGATGGGCCGAATTACTTAGTGACTATGATTGTGAAATTCGCTACCATCCCGATAAAGAAAGTGTCGTGGCCGATGCCCTTAGTCGTAAGGTTAATGTCAAATCTATTCTTCTTCATAGCATCATCATCCAAACCGACCTTCAAAACCGTATCTATCGAGCCCAATGCACCTCCGTTGATGAAGGCAACATGTACGACGAAATGTCGTGTGGACCCGAACTTCAACTCGAAACCAAACCCGTGGCTTACTTTACTTCCTCAACCGCTAATGGGTTCCCGATCGTGACGAACTTCGTACTTTCATTCTCGACGAAGCTCATAAGTCGCGATATTCTGTACATCCTAGTGCTGATAAAATGTACTTTGATTTTCGTTCTATTTATTGGTGGCCCGGTTTGAAAAAGGATGTGGCACTTTATGTTGCAAAGTGTCTTACATGCTCAAAAGTTAAAGCTGAACATCAAAGACCGTTTGGTCTACTCGAGCAACCCCCAATTCCCGTTTGGAAATGGGAAGACATTGCATGGACTTTATCACCAAATTACCCGCCACTCAAAAGAAAAATGATAGTATATAGGTTATCATCTTAACCAAATCGGCTCACTTCATCCCGATTCGAGAGAAGTACTCTGTGGAACAACTCGCTCAAATCTATGTTCATGAAATTGTGTGCCGCCATGGTATACCGTTGACCATCATCTCCGATCGTGATGCTCGTTTCACCTCTCATTTTTGGAAATCACTTCAAGATGCTTTGGGAACTCGCCTTGATCTTAGTACCGCATATCATCCTCAAACCGATGGCCAATATGAACGTACAATCCAAACCCTAGAAGATATGCTTCGATCGTGTGTACTTGATTTTGGTGGAAATTGGAATTCTCATATTTCGCTTATTGAGTTCTCATACAATAATAGCTTCCATTCTAGCATTAGTATGGCTCCATTTGAAGCTCTCTATGGGCATAAGTGTCGTTCTCCAATTTGTTGGAACGAGATTGGTGAAGCCCAAATTACGGGTCCCGAGATGGTTCAAGACACTACCGATCGTATCGATCAAATCCGCAAGAATATTCTCGCTGCTAGAAGTCGTCAAAAGAGTTATGCCGATAAACGGAGAAAACCTCTTGAGTTCAACGTTGACGACCTTGTCCTTCTAAAAGTATCCCCTTGGAAGGGGGTAGTCCATTTTGGAAAGAAAGGAAAACTAGCGCCCCGCTTCGTAGGCCCATTCAAGATCCTAGAAAGGATTGGGAAAGTGGCTTATAGACTCAAGTTACCACAAGAACTTACCGGTGTTCATCCAACCTTTCATGTCTCGAACGTCAAAAAGTGCTTAGCCAAGGGAAATCGTCACATACCCCTTGACGAAGTGCATATCGACAAAACAATGCAAATGATTGAAAAACCCGTTGAAATCGTGGATCGTAATGAGAAACGAACCAAGCGAAGCCACATCCGTTTAGTCTATGTCCGTTGTGAATCACGGCGTGGCGCAGAATTTACTTAGGAACTCGAAGACGTTATGAAAGAAAAGTATCCGCATCTTTTTGTCGTAGCTACTTCCTAATTTCGGGACGAAATTTCCAAAAGTAAGGAATACTGTGACATTCGTCATTTTTGGCCTGCATTTGTACTCGTTTTTGTATTGTAAACCCGACCCTTTTTGGATTTTGGATCATTGGATATTAATAAAACAATGAATTTTATGTTATAATCATGTTTCATACTTTTCGTTTCGTTCTAGAGTCTTTAACGGTGTTTAAAACCCTTATTTTGTGCTTAAAACGACCTAAAACGAACTACAAAGACTAAAATTGCAAAAAAAGCAAAGTTTGGCCGAGAAACCGCACCTAATGTGACGTGTAGGGCTGGTCTAACCTGCTGCGCAGCAGCAGCCCCAGCTGTTTCAGCAACAAAAATCATTTTTTTTAACGTTTTCGTCTCGTTTAAGCTCGTTTAAGGCCCGAACTCGTATTTTAACCATCCAAACCAACCAAGACTCAACCCATAATTATTCTAGAACCCTCCATACTTGTTTTATCCCTGGTCATAATTTATTTAAATCAAAACTCATTTTTAAATAAAGAATCAAAGTGTACCGGTTACCCATTGGATAAAGCTTTTATCCAATCCTTCAAACCCTAATCTTTCCCCATAAATACCCACCCATCTCAGCCATTTTTCCATGCACATTTCACTCTTCTCTCCCAAATTGTTTGAACTTGCAAGTTGTTCTAGCTAGTTTTGCTTAAGTTTGACTTTGAAAGTCAACGGAAACGGAACTGAATCTTGCATTTCAAACCTTCTCGGGTATATGTTTATGATATTTTTAGTTGTAATAAGTTAACTTATGTTAAGAAAACTATTTTCATCTTTGTTTAAGGTTTTTGGACCGTCAAACACGTATTTATGCGTTTTAGGCCCGTTTGGGTCGTTTTCGGGAAGTTTACTCGCTTAAAATTCTTGTTTGAGATTAGATCTGAAAATTTTACATTATTTTAGTTCTATGGTTTTGGGTATGTGGTAACCATCCTCGGTCTCATACCGTGTCAAGGACCGAACCAAAACCGAACACTCGTTTAAGCACTTTAATTAACTTTTAAGCAACCATATTGCATCAAACACTTTAGACCTGAATTTTTCTTCATATTTAAGTCATTATATGGTTGATATGGAAGTTTAAAACAAACCTTGGCTTGAACCCAACTTTCGGGTAAAAACCGAGTAAAACCGAACACTTGTTTTAGCAAGTTAGTTAATGTTCAAACCACCAAAAGTTCAACTTATCTTTCTAGTTATGATTTATTTTATATTACTCATGTTACTTAAGATTTTGGAAGTGTTAGAACAAATCTTGGCTTAAACCAAGTTTCGGGTAAAAACCGAGTAAAAGTCGAACTACTCGTCTTAACGAGCTAGTCACCGTTCAAACCACCAAAAATCTTTCCAAACCTTTTTAACTTATGTTTCACTTTATATTATTTATATTTCTAAGTTTATGATGTGTCGGAACCAAACTTGGTTATACCGAGATCGGGCCGACTTACACTCGCTTAAATCTGAGTTTGGGACTTTAATTGATAAAAATCCTCAAACTTGTTTAAGCTACTGATTTTATTGAAGTTATTCATATATTTAAAATGTTTGGTAAGTTGGATGTGGATTTGCTACTTTATTAAGTCCCGAACCGACTAAACCGAACAAATCTTAAAAGTCGGATCTTGATGCTTGTATTAGCGGGATCGTGTACACTAGCACTAAACCAACTCCCCTATGTAAAACTTAACAAAGGTTGAGTAAAACTAAACATCAAAGACCCGGTTTCATGTAAAACCCATTTTATGTTATAGTTAATTTATTTAACCGCATTTTGTAAAATATAACTTAAACTCCCGAAAACCCAAGCCTTGTCTTTATGCACTTTTATGTCATTTATATTCCATCTTCAAGACTCGATATTAACTCAAGATCTTTTAATCTAGGACACGCACGTTAAACCGTCGGCTCGCTTTCTTGAAGATTATTTTTATTATTCTAAGTTTTCTTCATCGACATCACTATTTTCCAAGTGAGTAATTTCATCCCTGTTTTTGCTTTTATACTTTGGGGGTAGCTTGCATACTTACTTAAACAAAACTGATTTAAGACTCGAATCCTCAAACCGCAACTCTAGTTTATGTGTTACTTAGAATAATTGCTCGATTGTGTGTTATATGCCTCATATGACTAATTGTTAAATGTTATTGCTTTTGTTGGTTGGCCTCATCCTCATCCTTATCCTCAATTAGTATGACCATATGCACCTCCTTGTAATTTGGTATTTTTACCTATTAGAAAGGAGCCTCATTTATTTATGATTTATATACCGCAATTGTTGTTATTATTTATGGTTTTGCATACGAGTTGTGGATTTTGCCTCATATTATATATACACAAAAATCATGGAATTGCTCACCAACATTCGTGTTGACAAAATATATTTTATGCAACGTTACAGGTTTGATTATTGGTTGCTTGGAGATTGAAGACGTTATTTTCATTTTGGACCGTTAGGATTATTAGTAAAATGAACTATTTATTTTTCTTGTATTTTGTTGTATTTGTATTAACAAGTTGTGTGGTGTTTTATGTTAAATGAAATGAATTTGTTGTTTAAATACAGACACTTTAATAGTGTCGTGTGCATTGAAACAATCACGTCGCGCCCCGGCATGTTCTGCCGCTTTTGGTCGGGGTGTGACATATATGTTAAAGATTCTAGTGGTCATCAACAAAGTACTCTGATAATGTTTACCCGACCACAAAACGTGCAATATTAATTGAGTAGAAAAGATTTTGAGGAGAGTGCATAACCGACGAGAAAAGTGAAGGGGAATGGAGGCTAGAAAGTTGGAGTCCATCCCACATCGATTGGTAAGAGAAAGCATATGACCGAAATCCACCATTTAAGGTGAGCAAGTGGAGAAATCAAAGGCACACAGTCACGCAGTATGCGTAAAGCGAACTATTATTTTGCCTTTTACTAAAGAATACTGGTAAAAAGTACTGTGTGCTCGTTGTATTAAGTGGCATACACCTATTTTTAGAGAGTCTTTTCTTCTAAGAAAGGCTCCAACCTATATTTTAAAGTAAAAAACTCAGTATACTATTGCCTATATGAAATTTCACATCTGTCAGGTATCAAATAAATGTAGAAAGGTTAATGCTTGTCTAACTTTTTTTGTACCAGAAGAAACTAAAGGAGGAGTGTAGCCTTGAGCCCGTTGAAGATAAGATTGCTCGGCACCAATGTTGTAAAAGTCGGATGTACTCGGACATCAACCTTGCCGCCTTTTTCCAACTCGGCCACCATTACTCGCCAAGGTCCAACTCGGTCAAAAGTCGAAGTGCTCAGGATTACTCCGCCTCCAAGGTCAACTCAGCCACCAATTTTTTTTAGTAAAAAATTAAAAATAACAACAAAACATGAATTTTTTGAATTATGTTTCTTTTTTCATATATATGAATTATGCCTATTTTGATGTGAATTATGCTTGTCTTAACATATATATAATATCCATTAATTATTTTATGTTATATTTATCATATTTTATATTATATTTATCATGTCCGAGTACAAGCCGAGTACTCCCTACAAGGGGGTCGGCCGCCTAGGGACCGCCTAGCGAGTTTTACAACATTGCTCGGCACGAAGATCTCCTAGTTTTGAGTCTGAAATTAGGGGTGATTGTTGGTAATTTCCATTAATATTAGGCCCATCACGTGTAGTTGACCGGGTTATACCTATTGGGTCTATGAAATTCATTCATATTGTAATGGGTTTATGAGGTTTCAATTAGGGTTTATTATATTTGATAATTACTTGCTTGCCAAGTTTGGGTCACCCTATATATACATAGCCATGATAGGGTTATGGTATTATATGAGGGATTATTGTATTCAAGTTTTGAGCTAGTTTTTTGATTATAATAATACGAGAGGTTACTCTAAATATCGTGTGCTCATTTGTGTTTCTGTTATCAATTCTTTCTTGATTCGGTTGGTATGGGTTAAATTCCTTAAAATACCAACACTAAATAAAAAATAATAATAATCATTTGTCAACATTGAGAACTGCGACGACGCTCGTATAACTTATAATAAAAAAATGAACATATTAAATAGTTCCTAACAGTGCCAGAACTAAACCCAAAATATAATTCCTCAAATTAACATATACATGATTAACCTTAAAAATTAATATATTTAAAACAACATTTGTTCGGTCAGTAAAACCCGGGCGTTACAATGGCTAGTCGAGATAAAATCATTCACTACACGTACGTTACGGTATAAACCACGTTAGTAAGACTTAAAAAAATAAATTCATCAAATTAGCATATACAAAAATAAAATATTTAAGTGAATAACTAAGGTGAGACATTTGAAAACTTAAATTTAAAAAGGGAGGTCTTGGGTTCTAGTCTTACCACCTGTGAGGCTGTGACAAAGAATAGGGGTTCAGATTGGGTCATATGGTGGATTTTCTCTTGAGAATAGAATAAAGACAATCAGATGAATTAGTGGCCAGATGGTAGCCCAAATGACCGTTAAAAAGAATTTGATGGTGGTACGGTGGAAACTTACGTGAATAAAAGATCCTGGGCTGCATATGTAGCCCAATAGAAACATATGTTCGAGATTTAGAAGAATTCAAAAGCTACTGGAAATTGCAATGCAACAAACTTTTACAACAGCAGCCCAATACATTTAATTTGAAACATCACCATTTGTTGACTTCTTGTTAGTGACCCGAATCTTATGCTTACTGTAAGGCCTAAATGTACGAATCCAGACTCCAGAGCATACTAAAGTTGTGACTATTATGAGGAATGTGAAGCGGCCCATTGTTCCCTTCGACCCAGGTGCTACAAGTCCATAGTGTATTGACGGAACGTGATAATAATAATAATAATAATAATAATAATAATAAATAGGAATATGGTTGATGTTCCTTTTAATTCGGGCATTCGTCTTTTTCAACTTGCAGAGAACTCAAGGACGAGTGTTTTTGAAGACGGGGAGCATGATGCAGGAAAATCAAGACATTTTTTTTTATTTTATAAGTTTATTCTTTTTAATATTATATGTTTATCTGGTTTTCAAGTTTATCCATTTTCGTTGTTTAGTATAAGTAGGGTTATAGTTCTATGGTTTTTGGATTGAATAATTGATAAGAACTTTGTTCTTGAACTCTTGGTTCGATTATGGTCTATGAGTAATCATAAGTTTCTTGTCTTCTTGAGTCATTGATCAGGACTGTCTCTGAGAATAAAATAAAAAATAAAAATGGGCCTAGGACATAAAAAACAAAAGACCCTAAAATTCAAGCTCTAATATAATTTAGACAAATGTTATAACGATAAAACAAAAGTTTTTTTTAACAAAATGATCTAGCTAAAAAACTTAAACGAATTGTGATGCGCTTCTAGCATTTTTGGAAGCAAAGCCCTAGACTAACTCTTTGTAATCTATGGTATCTAAAGCATAAAATTGATTCCATTAACTAATTAACATAAAAAAAACATTAACTGGTTTATCTTTTTTCAACTAATTAATATAACTATTAACTAATTAATGAAAACTCGGATTTAAAACCAAAAATCTAAAAGCCTAAAACTAAAAGTCTAAACTGTAAAACATATAACATATAATAATTTGTAAAACATATAACATATAATATGTTTAACCTGGTTTAAGTGTGGTCGGCAAAGAGTAGAAATTGCATAATTTAACAAGGTTATGTTGGAGAATGAGTCGGAGTGTCGGACCTCGGCGATGGCGAAGAGCAGAACCATAGAATTTAGCCAGCAAAGGGAAGAAATCCGGCGAAGCCGCGAAGGGAAGAAAGTCGGCGTCTAAGGATTAGAGGTTATGTTTAAGCGGTCGGTGTCGGTGCTCACTTCTTCTGTCTAATTGCATTCCACTAATTATCACTGTTGTTTATTTATTTTTTTTTTTTTGCGAGATGGGCCTTACAAATGTGATGGGCCATTTATATATATATATATATATATAGGGGAGGGATATTTTGAAAACCTTGTTGTATTGTAAGAATTTAAGAACTTGATTATGGACCACACATTTAATTAAATGGATTGGAATATGTGGTTGAGATTAAATCTGACAAAAAGTCAAAGTAGGAGAGAGAATAACTATATACAGTGATTACACAACTTTAAACGTTCGTTACACATATGTAATAAGTCGATTCGGTGCGTAAAAAATTCTGTAACTTTTTTACGTATATGTGTAACCTATACATATTACGTATGTGTAAAAAAATTCGAAAAAAAAAATTGTTGCACTGAGTTCTTTCGAGTTCTTAAAACTCAAAGGGGTTCTCATTTGAAATCTTCCTTATATATATATATATAATTTTTTTTAAAAAAATCATGGGCCCTAAAGAGAGAGTAGGCCTGGGACTTGAGCCCTCCCAGCCCACCCTTATAGTCGGGCCTGCCATTGATCTCGCTTCCAAAAACTGCATTAGTAAGGCTCAGGTAAAATTAGGAGAAAATATTTAAGAAATTTCACTTAGATTTGTGATCCATCTAAATGATAACGATGATTACAAAACTGAAGATCTCAAGGTTGGAGTGTGTATAAACCGGTAGATATAAAAGAAACCATTATCAAACAATATATATATATATGTGATTTTATTATGAAAACTTTTTTAAAAACCATAAGTTTTTTCTTAAGGGTGAAATATTATAATTTGATTTTCCAAGAAGAGTGTATGAAAAGCAAGAGGGGAGGTAAAGAAGACCTAAATTTTCAATTTGCCATTCTATAAATAATATAATGGTTTATTTTATATAGGAATTTTTACATATTTTTTCTTACTAAGCCCACTAAATTATATAGATCCCCGTCTCTAAAAATCAATTACATATTTTCTCATTTCCATATCAATTTACCAATTTATCCTTATTGAATACTATATGATGAGTTAAATTTTAAATACATAACAAAATAGTTAGAGCCAACAAATAACCCATATCATCTTCTCCATGGAACCAATATTGCTACAACTGTCTCTCACCAATAGAACCACCACCATCGACGGCCTACCATCGCCTTTCATCTTCGTTTCAACCAACTATCGACCACCGTAACCATCACCGTCAAGGCAACCAACTCAGCGAACGATTTTCCATCAACCCAAGTTTATCTATTTTGTTCTCAAACCCAGATCTGAACTGGCAACTAAAAACCTTAACTCGCCAAAAACCTGCAACTCAGCGAATGATTTTTCATCAACCCAAGTTTATCTATGTGATATGTATGTTTTAAAGAGGGGACA
The DNA here is from genome assembly GCF_021521415.1 of Bidens hawaiensis. Lineage (NCBI taxonomy): Eukaryota > Viridiplantae > Streptophyta > Magnoliopsida > Asterales > Asteraceae > Bidens > Bidens hawaiensis. Next base: position 146,676 of record NW_027496132.1, read on the forward strand.
TATGTAATTGATTTTAAGATGGGAAAATATGTAATTATTAATCTTAAGAAGGGGAGATATGTAAAGGCCCATTTTATATAAATCAAAATAAATGACCACCCTTTATATCTTAGTAGAATTACACTAGTTTTCACTTTTTCCTATGCTAGCTAAAATATCTTATTTGCCATTGTATCAAAATAAATTATTTTATTTTATAAATTTATCTATTGACTCTTTATATTACCTCTTAGTGTTGATGACGTTGATTAATAATTTAGTAATAAAATAATCATTGGTTTATATAAATTTTTCTATGTTTAAGAACAAGTTCCTTGAAGTGGAAGCTGGGAACAAGTGTGTAAAAAGTGTGAAATTATATCTACTAATGCAATTTTTAAGGCTGTAAAGTGTTCATAATTGGATTCTTCTCTTTTAGTTGACATAATAAAGATGAAAATACTTACAATATAATATAGTTCATATAATAAAGTTGAAAATACTTACAAAATAATACAGTTTATATTATTTAAATATTTTCTTGCATACATTTTTATACCAAAAAGCCAATCAAGATGATTCTAATTCCATTCTCCACTTCCCTAATGGATTTACGAATTATAGGTCAAACTTATTTATGAAGAATTTTGCAAAAACCCTAAAAAAGTATTTCAAAATTTAAAATTAGAACTTGATACTACAACCCCATTTGCATCTTCTATTTGCTTTTATAATAAGAATTCTTTCATTCAATGAATGATTGAATCAATCATTCACTACTCTATGAAATAAATCCATTCTACATTATATGACATTCATGTTAGCATAGTTTGAGTTGAAAACATCTTAAACATATTATATAGGATTATATTCTTTGGTATTAAGGTGTGATCATAGCCCATGAAAATGATTTATGATATGTTATATAACAAATTACAACATATATAAACTCTAAATACAGAACTCTAATGTTAAAAGATGAGTTGAATCTCAATTTTCAATTCGCTATTTGTGCGTTTAAAGCCAATATACATACAATCAAGAATACGATATGGATTAAAGTTAAATGAACTTAAATTTGTTGGCTTTAAGGTTCATTGTTGGATTAAGACCAAGTGTGATATAACGTCATTGGTTTGGTTTGATAAAGTAAATGTATTTTTCAATTATTGTTGTTCTTTTAGTCTTCTTATTATTGTTTCCCATTCATAAGTTATATATGTGGTACATGAGAAGCAAAGGTACAATTATTTTAAGTACGAGTTAAAAGTAAATAATGTTCGCAATAGAATTTGCAATAGGTATAATGTGACCATTCGTAAACTCAAAAGTTCAAAGTCTAGAATACAAACCCACATAAGTGTCCAAAAGATGCAAAGCATCAACATAATCACTTTTTGTTAGAATAAAGGTTCACAAAACGCAAGCTTCCAAATACCAATAGTTTGACAATTGTCCCGATGAAATTCCAGGCACGAATGATTTGATCAACTCTACATGGTCCTTAGGATTAAGAATATGCATAATAGTACTAGATGAATTACCGAATATGACACTAATAAACAAGATTATGTCATCTCAGTACCGTATCTATACCGGCTATTTGATGCTAGTCATAAATAGACATGACATCCCCAAAAGGTAACCTCATTATCTTTTCTGAAAGCCATTAAAAAGAATATTTTAGATAATGCAAAATAAAGACCATCTTTTTGTTCTATTTGATTCCAAGAATTTTCTCTTCAACTTGATAAATAGCATACATTTTAAACGAAAGAAAAGAAATTAGTGGTTGGATAAAGAAAGAATAGAATCTGACCTAAATCTGTCAATTACTTGCTTTAAAATAATGAAATGTTCCAAATATTTAAATAACAAGTTATAATAACAATTTAGCTTAATAAATCAGTAGTTGGGCCTACTTTAGTATCTCACAAGTTTGTTCTTTAACATAGCTACTTCAGGCCCATATAGCAGCCCACTTATTGATATTTATATTATATATAGAGGTGGAAACAGGGCATAAAACCCGGTTCAAAACCCGACCCAGTGTAGCCGACTTAGAAACAGAACCGGTCCTACTCTACCCACTTGTATGAACCAGGTTTCAGTTTCTTAGATAAACTGTACCCGGACCCGGAATCGACATGGACCCCTTGGAATTGGTTCCACCTCTACCCGGTCAAAACCCGGACCTGACCCGCCCAAAACCCAATAAAAACTCGACAAAACCAGTCAAAAACCTGATCATACATGAAACCAATTCCTATCCAACCCGATTCTTCTTTTGTTGGCCTAACCCGGAATCGGTTCCTACTCGGTTTTGGTTCCTAGAAAACACGGTTTGCCCACATATATTTATATAGGTTAAAGAGGGGTACAAACCACAGAAGATAAGAAGTGTAGGAAAAACTAATTGTTATGTGTCTAGTGTAGACCAAAGAGAGAAAGACATAAAGGGAAAATTTCATATTCTCTTTCTCCAAATGTAAGGCACGTGTTAATTCTCTTATCATTCAAAACATCTATAACTTTTTCCTACGGCATTTAAAAGAAATCACCATGACAACCAGCATATTTATATCTTAGTATGGCTATGTTATATAAAAATTAAAACAAAAATTGCACCATTGTTACATTATGCTCGTCATTATGTTTATTATTCATCATTGTTCTTTTCTACTAATCATTGTAGTTTACGCTTGTTATTGTGTTTTTTTTCCTCATAAATGATGAAATCTGAAACTTGTAATAATTAAATAGTACTCTTGTACAACGATAAGTAGAAAGACAAATTGATAAATACGTATTACACAATAACCTGAAATATAATGATAAAATAATTAGTTTATCTAATGCATAAAGCATAATGATGAATACGTATTACACAATAAACTGAAATGTAAACCACAATGACATGAAACGTAAAACGCAATGGTGAATACATATTATACAACGATGAGTAGAAAGATACAATGACTAAGAACACCCACTAAAAACATAACTTTGTTTTTAATTTTTTTCTTATAAAGTAATACCCATATTAAAGATAAAAAAAAAAATTATTGTTATTATTGTGAATTTTATTTTCTTTAAATGTCGAATGAAAAGTTTATGGGCGTTTTAAAATGATGCGGTAATTGACACATGCGTTGCGTGTGAAGAGAAAAAAATCAACAAACGTGGGTTATTTCTTTTATGTCTTCTCCATTAATTTTTTCCCTCAAATTAATTTCTACTATTCAAATATAAGTTCAATAGACTATATTGTTTCTCACTTCTCATTTTTTTAGTCCTTTGTATTTTAACATTTATCCCAAATATACAATACTATTTAATAAAGGCAAATTGGATTTTAATAATCTCAACTAACTGTTATTGGGCGATAATAATCGCAACTTAGTTTATTGTCACTGGTGGTCCCAAATGTAAAAAAAAAATTGTCTCTCAATTGTCATCCGTTAAAAAAACTTAAGGGCATTAAGTTTTTTCTAAATTTCAAAAATTTTTTAGGGCTTTTGATCAGAAAAAGAATACGATTCAATTGATGTAAAACTTAACTCGAAACGATGCTTCAAACAACTTATTTTTTTGTTAATTTGAAATTCAAACACCCGATTTGAAGCACTAAAAGCCGCTTATAGCATCGCTTCGAGCTAAATTTTATATCAATTGACTCTTATTCTCCTTCCGGTCAAAATTCCCATAAAATCAGCTTGAAATTCGAAAAAAACTTAACACTGTTAAGTTTCTTTAACTGGGGACCATTGAGAGCCATTTTTTTAAATTTGGAACCATTATAGGCAATAAACTAAGTTGAGATTATTATTGGAAAATAGCATTTAGTTAGGATTATTAAAATCCAATTTGCGCCGTTAATAAATAAATGCTATATAAAACAATAAATCATTTATAGGCATAACATAAGTCCTGAGAAGTTGGTTTAGTGGTAAGAGACATGTCCTCTCAAAGTGGAGACGCAGGTTCGATTCCCACTTAAAGCATTTCGAAGGACATCTGGGTGAAAGGACAAATCATGGTTTAATCCTGGGTTCGAACCCGACATGGGGCGAGGGTTTATAGATTCCATCCTGTTTCCGCGCATCAAAGGGTATTGTCTCATGATGGTTGATGAGTCAACCTTAAACATAACTCCGAAAACATAGCATACCAAATGCACCATAAACCATTCTTTTTTTTTTAATTCAGTTAAAAGTTACTCTTTTTATATGGTTGATGATTATAAAATATATGGAGGGTAAATTTGTAAAGTGAAATTATCTTTACATGTAAATCGAATATAACTTTATATAAAACTCTTCGCTTTTTTTACCACCATTGCACCTATCATTGTTATAAAATATAAAGCTAATAAAATAAATGAAGTATTGTTTAATGAATAAGACCTATGAAAGAAACTTGTTCATTGTTGTAGCATCTTATTATCCTGATTTGAGAGTAAAGATCCAAGTTTTGAATGTAAAACAATTAAAATTTTAATAAATAATAAAACATATCTATTGCATATAAATAATAGGAAAAAGAAAAAAGAAAAAATATATAAATAAGGAATAGAGTTAACATGAAGCAGACAAAAGGGATATTCAGGGTTGGAGGTTAGTAGGAAGGGAATACAACATGTGACACGTGTTATCACACTCCAAGAATCTCTGCCTCCATATCATATGCATACACCTTACAAACCCCCTTTTTTAACACCAAGCAAGAAAAATTCTTGTTAGTGGTATGCCATTTGGTATTCCATACATTATATGCTGTACTTAGATACGATGGACATCAATATATGTAGGGTGTATGGTTTTCAAACCATACGGTAACACCATCATCACTCCATGTGGGTAGAATACATGATTTCATTTTATGACAAAGGTTTGCCGTATAAAATGGATTCATTTTTTACATTTGTTGCACTTAGAAAACTAAAAAAACAAACAAAAATATTTAGGGTACTTGTGGATAGGTGTTGACAATAATTTTGTAGTTTATGAGTATTTAAGGGTAGAAATAAAATGACAATACAGAATTGGACGGTGCATGAGTAGTACCCATAAATGTCCCTTCCCTCTTATCATCTTTTTCAACTATAGTTTTTTTTTCCGCTTTATGTTTAAATTTTAAGTATATCTTGTGGTATATGAACGTTCGCTTACATGGATACATCATTTTATGTTTTCTACTTTTTTTTTTTTGGAAGATCAAACCGGCCTACTTCTAAACTATTGCATATTTACCGGACAGCGACAAGACTTGAATCTTTACGCTTTGAAAAGACAAAACGGCACTTTAATAAGACTAAGTCAAAGACCTTTTGATATTTTTTGACTGAATGTGTGTTCTAGCATACGCTTTTTAAAAATGAAATAGAAACATGATAAATAAATACAAGTAGTTAAAAAGAAGTAAAATGTTGGTCGGATATGTGCATTTCAACTAATTTACGATAATACATGAATAAAAAAATGATACATATATAAAATTTTAAGTATTTGAAGGGTAATGGTAACATTTGAATTAGATTCTCGCCATCTTTCTCCTTTTGTTTTTAAAGAAAAGTTGTGCTTTGATTCTACTACTACTACTAGACCTTACATTTATCCTCTCTTATTATGATTCATTATATCAACTTATGGGATGGGATGTCTCTACATGGAAATCGAACTAGAACTAATTTGTTCACAATTAGATTGTCACACACATCTAAACATATGTTTAACATATACATAGAAAAACTTAAATGAATTGAACAAGAACTATACGAGAACACCTAAACCGACGAAATAATTAAGCAAAAAAGAAATATTTTAGTTTGGCAGGTGTTGCTAGATCGGATAATTTGCTCTCTAAAGGAATGGATGTTCTTATTATACATATTGCGGAAAAACTTTGGGTGCTATAGCTAGTTGGATGGATTTGAATTTTCAGGCATCAAAATAAGAAATTAGATGAAAGTGAGGAAAGTGATCAAAGCGCATAGACGAAAGTAATAGTTTTTCTCTAATTTATACCGTATAGACTAGCCATAACAAGTTGTTCTATTCCTTTCTTTGCAAAACAAGATTAGGTGACAATTCATTTGCGTTTTATGAATTTATATAGTTATTAACAATAATATATATACATGGTGCGTGTTTTGATAAAAAAAAAAATTTGCGTGTGAGGCATACAAAGAATCTAGGATGCAACATGCGTATTTTGTGGTCATGGTGTATGGAAACTAATTCATGGTATTATTCTTACCCCGTGGTGGATTATTTAGCAGGTTCAGAATGAAGATACTTTTTTTTCAAGTGAAGATAGAAGAAAATATCTTACTTTCGACTCTCTTCTTAGATACTCGTTTTCTTGGATTTCAAATTGAAATAGGAAAAATATTATTAGTTGTACTGAGTGGATCAAAAATCCTCTTTTTGTCATGTAAAAACACTTTTTTCTTTTTCTAGCTTTTGCTAGTACGTTTTATTTAAAAGTCGTTCCAAAAAAGCATGGACAACTTGTATGCATCGTCTTACAGAATACACTAGATACAACATTCTAAACAAGTTGAACACGCAACTTTAACTTGTTTAGATGCATTGTTATAATTGAAAAACATAGACAAGTCGTTATTTATTTTTGGTTGCCCCTCATAGCGACTAATATTGTCCGTTTTGTTTCAAGCACATTTAAATATTGAGTTCTTCTATCATCAACAATCAATGGGACTTAAATGTGGTGTTTGAGGCGATACGTTCCTTTATAAACCATCCATTTCACATGCTCGCAATCAATGCTAGATTTGCTTAAAGCGTAACACATGCGATCAAAATATGACCGTTTTAAATTATAAAAAAATATATTCAATATCAATATACACTACATATTAACTTAGCATGCATAATTCTTGTTCTATGCAAGTCATTCTATTTAATCATCATTCACTAAGCAAATGCAACCTTAATTGAATGCATCCTTATGCTAGATACTAGATAACTTCGTTTGGAAACGGGATTAAAGACAGGTTAAGGCCATTAGATATAATTTAGAATGTCCACAGGAAGGTTATTACCCTATTGTGGTAGATGTTTTTTTATCGTCTTCCCACAAGATATAATTTGAGTTCCAAAGTTTGGATCTTCCATCTATTTTATGCCATTTTTGTATGCAATCAGTTGAAATTTTGGATCATATATGTTTTAGAGAATGTTATATTGCATCTAAGAATATATCGTAATGCTATTGGGTGTTGGCTAGAGCATGAATTTCCGGTTATTAAAAGTCTTAATTCTCCTTTTCAATGGTTTGTTTCACTTTGATGGATCAAGAAGAGGAAATAGGTTGTAGAGTTTATTCTTTTTACGGCTTGATAGTTCATTTGAAGAGCTTGGAACAAAGTTGTTTCAACAATCGGATTCTTAATAAAGAATTTTTTTTTTTTTTTTCGATTGTTTCATTTATTTTTTTGGTTTTCTAGTCGTAAACTGTAAGGTGAATGTTGTTTGGCCTGAGTCGCTTAAAAACACACTTTCTTTATCTAATTGTTTGTTTCTCTATGGTTAGTCATTTGCTAAATGGGAGTGGAAGCTATATATAGCTTGCCATTAAAAATAAATAAATAAATATATAAAATTCAGACAAGACATGGTATCCAACCATAATATATTACCTTTCATTTTTGTTGATAATAAAAATGAATGTTTACATATGTTATTATTTCAAAAGTAATTTTAAATATTTAATTAAAAAGTTTGAGCTCTTGGATCTAAGTTCTTTTACAAAAATTGGGAGGTGATAAAGAGACCTTGAGAAAAAGGGTGTCTTTGGTCTACACTCAATAAAACAAGTACCGGGGCTATAAAAATGGATCCTAACCCAAGATACGAATTTCTATTACCTTGAAACGTGTGATCTTTTTTGTTATTTTACTTATTTACATTCATAACTATTTAATATACCCTATTTATATAATTAATTGAGTTTTTTTCTAAAAAAGTGTTGGTAAAAAAAATAATTACTAAAATGATGTTCATTGAATAATATTTAACATAATGGTGTTATTGAAAGTTTTTTTGTTTCTCACTCTAAAACTGATTGGGTAAACTTAAGATGGGACCAAGATGTTTTTTTTTTAATTGTAAAATAATAATGTTAATTAAAATCTAAAATAAATAATTAACAATTATATATTTTCTTCTTTTTTTAATAAATAATCACCTATTTAAATAAATTCTAAAATGTTATACAAAATTGATGGTCAACATTTTTGGTGATTAAACTCACTTTTGTATTGAAATTATAAAAGAAAAATGGTCGTATGCGAATTTTATTAGAACTTCGTCAAGTTTATTTTTTGGTATACAAAAAATTAATATTATTTTTGGGTATGCGTTAACAAAATTTAATTTTTAGTTTTGTGCATTTTAAAAGACAGAATAAATATTTTTAGTTTTAGTTGTACAACAGCATTTCGATCTTATAATTACATAATTTAAATTAGTTTTACTTTAATAATGTATTATTTATTCTTAATAGATTAAGATAATATACATGAAGCATAGATCAAACTAGGGATGAGCTAGGTACTGATACCGAAATTTGCAAACAATGGGTACCGATTCGGTACCGGTAACGACGAAAAAAATTAAGAAAATACCGGTACCATACTGAACCTTATCGTACTGGTACTTTACCAATCTCGAAACCTCCAAAAAGTTGGTACCGAATCGGTATGGACGAAACCCACCTTAATACGGGTTCGGTACCGTTACTCATCCATCGAAATTAAACACAAAAAGTAAGTGTAAATGATGGATTTTGTCTTAATAACTACATAACGGGAGCGTTAAATATATTAAAATTTCAATTTTTTTATATAACGGTGTATAAAATAAGATAGATATACTGAGTGTAATTATATTTACATACCATTTTTGAATTTGTTTAAAGAGACGTATTAATTAAAAAAAGAAGAAGAAAATATATAATTGTTTAAGAAAATTATTTATTTAAGATTTTAATTAACATTATTATTTTAAAATTAAAAAAAAAGGACATGTTTTTGGTCCCATCTTAGGTTTACCCAATAAATTTTGGAGTTAGAAACCAAAAAACTTTCAGTAACCATCATTATGGTAAATATTATTCAATGAACACTATATTAGTATATTGGTAATTATTTTTTTCACCAACACCCTTTTTAGAGAAAAACTCTAAGGGTATTTTTGGTACGACGTAATGGAATGGATGAGGGAATGGAATCAACATGGGAATGGAATGGAGGAGGGAATGGAATGGACATCCATTACCATTTCTTGTCATGTTTGGTTACCATATAGGAATGGAATGATCATCCCTTTACTACCACTACCACCACTACTAGTAGTTAGGAGTGAGCAACTTAACCGCTATAACCGTTTAACCGAACCATAACCGATATAACCGAACCGATAACCAACATAACCGGTGGGTCGGTTTATTAAACTTTTAAAACCCGCCAAATAGTGGTCGGTTTCGGTTAAAGATAATTCCAAAACCACTATGACCGAACCGGCCCATTTATTAACCAACAATATTTTTGGGATTAACTTCTATCAAACATATTGTTGGATTATATCATTTTGATGTTTTTAGTTCAACATTTGTTATCAAATTAAGCTGAATTCCATTGTTTGAATATATAATATCATTCTTTTTTTTGAATATTTGGTATTAATATTAACGATTATATACTTTGGTATATCATGTCATGTCGTTTTTTATAACAATTGGTACTAAACTTTTAAGCCCAATTACATTTTTTTGGTTACGGTTAACCGACCCATAACCGACTCACTATAACCTACAAAACCGATTAACCATAACCGCCATAACGGGTCGGTTATGGTTATGGGTTTAGCACAAACCCGCCCCAAACTGACCCATGCACACCCCTACTAGTAGTAATAATAGTAAATAATATTAATAATATGAATACTCGTATTAACTCATTTTTAAGACCTGCGCGCTTCAACGATGCCACTAAAGCGAATAAAAATAATCGTAAAAGTGTTGAATCACGCATTCGTATTATGAAGCATTGACTCGTCAAATAATTTTAATAATATTGAGAATACGATAATAACTCTAATATAATAATTATTATATTATAATATAAAAATAATGGTGGTATAATAAAATTAATAACAACAATATAATAATTTGTAATAATAATTATAAGATAATAATAATCATAATATTTTATTATTGTTGTTGTTGTTGATTCCATTTCTTGAATGAATGAAAAAAAAAACACCTACTCCTTAAAGAATGAAAATCTATATTTGGAAGGAATTTCATTCATTATGAAATGGTTCATTTCATTACCACATAACAACCAAACATGATTTTTTTTATTTCTTTGGAATGATCCATTCCATTCTGCCTCTCATTTCCTTCTAACAAACGCTATCTAATTAAGTTAAGAAAAAGAAAAACACTAAAGGGGTATCTTCAATACCTTCCTTCCCACTCCACTAAAGTTTGGTATTGCAGAAGGAGATCCTTTCTTTAATCTTCTTTAAGTTTAACAAGGAGTATATCTCTCTTTATTAACCTTTGTGGGTTTCTGTGTCCCTAAAATATTGTGCTCATCTTTTTATTGTGTAAATTCAACTATAACCTTTAGGAGTTTTTATAAATCATAAGGAACTTGAATTTAGAGTTTCACTTTCTATCTAATGTGTAGGATTTTGTTTTATAACACAATATGTTTAATTTATCGTATAGTAAACTACCAGAATACATGCTATACAAATCTTAAACATGAAAAGAGAGTACACCGGATCTCTTTCACCACTAGAAAACAACTTAATTTGTAGCAATAGTTTTTGAGATAGGACACGAGAGCATTCGTATTGAAATGCTTTTATAAAAGATGCGAGGGAGAATCATGTTTTTGTCTCAAAAGTAATGCATCAATTACATTTACACTCTTTTTTTAACTTGATTAAAAAAAAACATATATACAAAACCAAATAATTAGCTTATAAAATGAAGATAAGGTGCATAGAAGCTTTTGCCGTTTTGTGTTCCTTGAATTAGAGGCGTAAATTTGGAAGTCAGATATTCCTTACTTGTGGGCAAATAAATATTATTTTATTCTTAATATATTTATTAACTTATTAATTTATTTATTAGCGTTTTGTAAAAAAATAAAATTAGAATACGAGACATACATTGTCACGCACAATTATGTACGCACAACCCACAAGAAGTGGCATGGTGGATTGATACGATCAACAGCAATTTGAATATATGTCACTTTCTATATTGGACTATTGGTATTTACAATAAACAAATTTAGAATGTTTCGGTATATCCCAATGTTTTCAGACCCGGCCCGGACGTTGACCCGGACACCTTACCGGGTTAAAGGTCGGACTGACCCAAGAGGGCGGACCGGTGTGTGACCCGAATGACATCATAAATAATATATAATTTTTGTTTACAAAAAAATAATAATAATATAAGGTTAATTTCCATTTGTTTACCACTTTCTCCATACCTTGTATTATATTGATTTTGAAGTAGGAAAGTAGCATTAAAGGGTGTGAGATTCCAAAAAATCTAATTCTTTGTAGCCTCCAACTGCCATAAATGTCCATTTTCAATTCAATTTGCATTTATAATATATATATGTAAGTAATTTTCGCATTAAAGGACATAGTTGAAGCTGGGGGGATGGCTTTGGATGTTTCCTTTAAACACATTGATCATGGAAGAACCCGAGTTCGAGTCCAGCTTGCTGCAACTTTTTATTTTAATAGGGAAAAAAGGGTTTTGCCGTTCTTGTCGGACCGCAAACCGACAAACCCGGCCGGACAATTAGAAAGCGGGTTATATTATGTGAACCGGACCGGGGTCCCGGTCGGACCGGGCGAACCGGCCGGTCCGGGTTTCAAAACATTGGTATATCCTTTCAATATGAACTTATTTATGTTAGCTATGTTTTAAATAAGAATCATTTGATTTGTTTATAAATTGTTTACTGAAGCCTTGATCACGTATATATATTTTTTTAAATAGGAGGTATATTTGAGATTCTTAATCATTTGGAAGGGTTGGCTTTTCTTTTTAATCACAAATAGGGTTTTAGTTTTTAATAGCAACAAATAAAAATTTTGGATATAGATGTGTAAGAGATAATCAGAGAATATAAGAGGGTTGTCAAGTTAGAAACCCTTATTTGATAGTGACAAATAAACTTAATATGCTTTGATAGTGGTAAATAAAAGTGAACTCACATGACTAGATACTATTAGCACTTGGTATTGGCGAATAACCTTAATACCCTTTGATATTGCCGAATAAGGAGGCTAGGCTGAATAAAACCTACTACTATTGGGTTCACATCCAAAAAATCTAAAAGGGCTAGCCCCTTATTTGCCAATATCAAAGGGGTTATTCGTCAATACTGTAACATCCTAGAAAAATCCCAAAATTATTTTGGACTAAAAATGCTAACTTTGAAAATGGAAAGATCAAAAATATTTTCAAGACAAGAGAAAATGAGATAAGGAAAAATAAAGATATCTCATATTAAGAAAGTAAGAAAAATTTCATCCCACATGGAAAGATGGAAGAAAATAGAAACACTCTATATGGGTATAAATAGGAAAGGTAACATTCATGCCACATGAAAAGAAGAAAAGAAATGAAAGCTCTTTATAAAGAAGAAAGTTTCAATATTAATGTTCTTATGTGGCTAACCACTCTCCCTAGTCTTAGCGGAGGGTGCGAAGCACCTGACGCGCACGCGCACGGGCTCGGGCTCGGGCGTAATGTGGCGTTTTGATGGTGCACTTTGCATACTCGCATCGCCGCATAAGGGTCGCTTTAGTATTTTTGGATAGTACAAGGACTGAAAGTGAAACTCTGAAAATTTATCCTTTGCACGACGCGAACGGATTAGGTTCAAGGTCTTCGCGCTACGCGAAAGACAAAAGATATAAACCGACATAGTACGGCTTCGCGCTACGCAAAGTATTCCTCGCGCGACGCGAAGTACAGATATGCATGTGTGACACGTGTAGACACGTGGCAGCATGTGGTGCCACGTGGCAATACTGTTGGTGACTCAGCAAACCAAAGGTTGGTTCGCGCGACGCGAACCGCCATACTCTTATTCCTTCGCGCGACGCAAAGAAGTCCAAAATCTGCTATAAATAGGAAGGTCCACGGCACATTTCATTCATACCAAACACACCTCACATTCACACACTTAGCATCGTTTTGTGTGTCGATTCTCGTAGCACGTGCCAAGCCCCAAGGTTCTAATAGTTTAAGCCTCAATATGCGATAAAGAGTAGAAGTGCTGCTCGTACATGCTTAGGCATATAATCCCCGAATACCCATATAAGGTAGGGGTTCTGCTTAAGTTATTACTTTATTATATATTATGTGGCTTAGACCATAGTCAGTGGTATAACCCAAACCTTGATCATAATTATGTTAACATAAGCTTTTATATATAAAAAGATATAGTCAGAAATAGTTTCTTCACAATTAAGAAACATTACATGCAAGAGAGATAGTTTTCTTTGTGATTAAGAAAGGTAAGATTTTATATATAAAAGGATTATAGTCATTCAATGTTTCTTCTTGAAGAAGAAACCAATCAATATATGTTTCTTCATGAGGAAGAAACCCAACACATGATTTATAAATAAATGAAAAGACCATGGGTCTAAATATTATATTTAAACAAATGATCAGTCAAGGTTTAAAGCTATCAAAACCAGACTAAAGGTCTATAGCTGGATCAAGAGACGAACTAGGTATTTATACAAACCTATTTTATTATAGATCAAACATCATTCATTCACAAGGGTTTTCAAACGAGATCACCATATCATTCAGAAAAGACAATCACATGTGAATACGTTAAACCTTTTTACAGTTAGTCATTAAGATGAACGGGTTGTTTATCTTAAACAAGTCGGTCAAATGTTTATATGAGCTTACGTGATCTCTAAATTTAAAGGATTATGTGATCCCTAAGTCAAAAGATAGAATAAAAGCAACTCAAAACGAGTACACATGTGTCTGTATCCAAACATATCTGTTAACCTATCAATCAAGGCTACGTGGCCGCAGGCTAACAGACATGACGAAAGTTCTCCAATGGGTATCAGTTCCCGGAGAACCGTAATTGTATGTGTATGGCAGTGGCACAAGCTCCTAGAAATAAGAGACGTTTCTGCTGAGATTGTTCAAGAAAACTATCTTGTCAGTCAAAGATTTTATAAATGCTTTTAGAGTCAACGATTCACCAACATATCGCTGACGTATTTTTCCCCCACATTACAGAATAACAAGTGTAGCACGGATAGCAAGGAATTAGAGTCATTCATGGAATTAGACGCTCGCAAATGGAGATGGCTCAGTTTTAATTAATAAAATATTGCAAACAAAAATGAACAAGGTTTGTAAATTAAATACTTAGATATTTATTATCCGAGATGTTTTCAAAATAAATTAATATTTTATTATAGCCAAAGACTTCCGTTAATAACCCGCAACTCTGATGTATTTTCAAAACAGGTACCAACTACGAGTGTCACGCCTAGGCCATAAGTCGGGGTATGACAAATACCAAGTGCTAATAGTATCCGGTCACGTGAGTTCACTCTTATTCGCCACTATCAAAAGAAATTAAGCTTATTCGCCACTAGCAAATGCAAATAAGGGATTTTGATGTGACAACCCTATTACATTCTCTAGTTATCTCTTATACACCTATACCTAAATTTCTTATTCGTCACTATTAAAAACTAATACCCTGTTTGTAATTAAAAAGAAAAGGTCTGCCTCCTAAGCGATTAAGAATCTCCAATACACCCCATTTCTAAAAAAAAAATCTTGATCACCCCATTGTTAATCTTTTCTTTAACGGCCATTTAGATCACTAGCATGCTGTTATCCCATCCAATCATCTTCATTTCCCTGAGTATGTAGCCATGGGAATGCAAAATACACGATTCATGATTAATACAATGTAGCCTAAACTTGTAAACAAACTTAGGGCTCATGAAATACCCATGGCATGGTTACCTTATACATTAAATCCCTCGGGATATACACACAATTTATCATTTACACATTTCTAACTCTTTATTGTGAATCAATTTGGTTATCATGTCATCCAATAGCAAAGGAATTTAGGATTTTTAGCTTTTAAATAGCGTTTAGAGATTTATTTCATTTTTTAAATGACTAAATGTTACATTCTATAATGATCTTGAAGAAGCTATTAAATTATATGCATATAGATAACATATTGTATAATCAAATAGATAAACACAAGCAAAAAGAAAGAACATTGTGTTTTTCAAAAGCCACATTTTGTTAGAACAAGAATATTTAAGTAGATATTGTTCCTGATATTTTAGTTTTACTCGCACAAAGTTGAATGCTAAGATCTTAGGCAGATATTTTATGAAATAAAACGTGAACATTTTAAAGAAAATAATAATTTTAAACGTTTGATTTAAACTGTACAATATTTTGAAAGCATAAATAGATTGGCCGAACTGCCTATTAATCGAGAACTGGTTAATCTATCAATTAAGTTCTCTCTTGGTGAACAAATTTGATCAATTTTGATATCGAATCCGCTGGGTCTTCCAATATCAATAGGTTGATTTCTCTAAAGAACTCGGAAAAATAGCCCCGTAACTTCGGGTGTAAGAAGATCAAATCATGACCTCCCCTCTAAATCATATGTAGCTTTCGATCACTTACCCTAGCTGACGATTGTGTAAAGGACTTTCTTATTGTTTTACATTATGTTTTTGATTTTTAACTCCGGTCCAACAGTTACTCTATTCAGAAGGTGTTGAGTTTGATATATCCCTCAAGATTTCAAATCATTATTAGCAAGTTAACTAATTTTGACCCCGTCTCGATGCAGCGGGGGTGCGAAATTGCAACCAAAGAAACAAATGACACCCAAAGGTTATCATAAAATTGATCATTGATTAACATTAAGGAAGTTACAAATCGAAGTAATCACACCGAGAAATTGTAAGGTTAAATACAAATAAGAGCTATGTTTAGCTTTAGACATGAACGTTAGTACCTTTTCTAAGAAAAAACCAAATGTATTGACAATTTGGTTGTCTTCCTTAAATTTAAAAAATACATTTTGGTCATACAAAATATAATAATCATTAACCAAAGCAAATATGCCTAATATGCCTATAAAAGATTGTTCAGAACATCTTCACTCGACCATTCCAACAACCTATGAGCAGGCCAAAATAAAAGAACTTACTTTAACCTTGGATCCAACTTCTTCAGGTATTTCACATAACAAATTATTAGACATGTCTAATGTCTTAGGTGCTTTGAGCCTTATGATGAATATAGTAGCTAATAAGATAAATTATAACCAAATAAAGATAGGCGATTCATATTAAATGACTTTAAAGTTTAAACTATCTTACTCTCGTTGAATCCATACTAATTGCCTTTGCAGCTAAAAAAAGTTGTCACTATGATCATCCATATCAATCCTTCTAAGAATTGCCACCATGAGTATTCATATCTTCCTCCTTTGTACCCATTGACAATCAAAAGAGAATTTTATGGCAATATAGATCTTGAAATACCTTTTCGTGATAAAAGTGACCCAAAACATATTGTGTAATAATACATAACAAAGCAAGTAACACTTCACCTTGTTCAAAATACTTGTCAAAATACAACCAAAATCACTAAGTAAACAACCTACTTGTCAAGAGAAGCAATAATCAACAGGGCAACGACAATGCCCATCAAAACAACACACACGCAAGGAATTAGAAAGCACCCTAAATGAAAAAATGAAAAAAGAAACTCAAAAGACTAAAAGAACACACTTAACAAATTAGAAGCAATATCAGGCAAAAACAAAACCGAATACACTTGAACTCTATAATACCAAAAACATTAACAAACCGCATTAAACAAATTGTTAATCCCATCCTATCCATTTGCATAACCACAAACTAATTCATCTGATCTAAGAAACAATCTCAAATAAAAAAAAATCAATATTATTACAGACTTTAAACCTAATTTAGATGGACTTTTTATGCAAACCAAATCACTTGAAACACAAACAATAATGAAAATAATAATAGAGGATACCTACATGTCATTTCGTAAAAGTCAAGTCCGAAGAAGAATATGTTGATTTTTTGGTACAAAAGAGAGGATTTCGCAAAACCCCCTTAGGCCCTTATCCTATTGGTTGAGAACGATGAAGAGGTGTTTAGCAATGATGGATTGAGAGATGACACCCAATGGTCGCCTTAACCTTCAATGTTTAGAGGTCGTTGTGTCTCCATGGGGTTAAGGCAATGAAGTAGGGAGACAACGATGGTTGCACAATATCACCGTTGTACCTCCACCAGGGACGGATCTATATAGACATGTGAGGTTCACGAGAATCTATTGAGTTTTGGGTTTTATATAGAACCCATGTACAAAATATGAGAGTGTACCTACATATAAACTGCGAATGAACCCATAAAGAAAGTGAAACTGTGGTTCTAGTGGTAAACACCTTACCTCTCTATTATGAGAACATGGGTTCGATTCTTCAATGTTAATTTTTTTAACACATATATGCAACGTTCATTGCAGTATGAAAGAAATTAGGTTGTACACATCAACTTGTGTAGCAAATATGTTAATTTATCCTTCTACCTGAGTAAGGTTTCACATAACTTGGATTTGAATGTATAGGAGGTACTATGATGAAGCTTAACCATTATGTTGAAAAGGAACTTTGTCCACCAAACATGGATCTTGATATAATAGTGAAGAGGTATGCACCCGCCTTAACATCGAGCGGGGCGGGTCAACCCACAAGATATAGACAAGAGGCTTGAAATCAGGATGTCATGAAGACACAAAGCCAAAACCTATGCGCGTGGCGCATATCACATATGCTCACGCATCACATATGCTCACGCATATCACATATGCTCACGCATCACATATGCTCATGCATATCACATCTGCGCGTGGCGCATTTGCGCGTGGCGCATATCACATATGCTCACGCATATTACATATGCTTGCGCATATCACACATACACACAATCAACCATGTCCTTATCCAAATCAGGATAAGGACAACCATGATTGTGCTCATCAGACAACCTTCCAGAAGGTATCTTCTAAGGAATAAAGAATATGCTGATGTTGACAGCTGCCAATGAAGGGTGGACAACTCAGCAAAGCCCATGTGCTACCACGTGATTGCACATGGGTCAGGTGAAATACCTTGGTCAGAGAATAATCAATGAAAAAGCACCAGGTGTCCTAAGGACACGTGGCGCGAAGCAGTAGGAGGAGGCCAAAAAGGCCCTAATTGGGTCTGAGCCCAATCATTGGAAACCCTAATACTATAAATACCACACCACCTCCACAGTGGAAGGTAAGCAAGAAAATATATTCTGAGCCCTTACTCACTTTTACATTCTTATTATCTTCTCCTACAAAATCTTATTCTCACACCGGAGGGTTACCCCAAAGAGGACCCCTCTGTCCCTTTCTGAGGGGTAAGTTCACGGTGCTGTTCATTTTGTAGGTGGAAGAACTCATATTCCGGAGAATCATCGGTGATATAACACACTCATACCCGAGGAACGTTGATCGTATACCAGTAAGTCGATCTACGCTTCTTCATTGGAGCCATCACCTGTTACAACGGCAACAAAACCACTATTTCACCAATTTTCTCTCTGAAAATCTTCACCATGGTTTCCGGTGTTCGAAACAGCGATCAAGTTCTGGAGGATAATGAGCTTGAGGATGTTAATGAGGGACATCAGTTTCTGAGGGTGCCGCGTGACACTGCGCGCACCACCAGTAACCATCTCCTCATCACAACACCTCATAGCCAGACTTAAACTCCTCCAGACGATCTCACGTTCCAAAATCTGACTGGTGCAAAACAAAAGGGACCAATGGGCCCGGAAGTTGAAACCAATGACCCTAAAGAATGGCTCATAAACGAACAACGACGTTTAATGGACAAGTACAATGAGATGGTAAAACACAAAAAGTTAGCCGACTTGACACAAAGGCTCGCATTTGATAAACAAACCGTTCAAGGAATAACAAAAAAGGCTGCGCGCGTCGGAAGATGGTCACTCTGTTCACACCGAACACGCTGATATTAGTGATGAGGAGGAGGTGCACAGCATGAGGAAGACGCGAGATACTCATGCAGGAGGTTCACAGCTTCGCGCACACATGAACATAGCACCTGCAGCCAAAGTTGATATGGATTTATACACACCATACAACCCACAAGCGAAAGCGCAAGTGGACGTGACCACACCATATAGACCAGCCATCTTGGTAAAACCTTCAAAATTCACTGAGCGCATCGCGAAGGCTCCCATTCAACACAAGACCAAGATGCCAAGTGGTTTAGGCAAGTACGATGGCACAACAGATCCAGACGATTTCTTACAAGGTTTTTACAACACTGGAAACCTAGAAAGCTGGACGATGCCAACATGGTGTCACATGTTTGCTCGCTGCCTCACGGGCGCAGCGCGTGTCTGGTTCGAAAGCTTGCCGACAGGACAAATCGATGGGTTTGAAGAGCTATTGGAAAAGTTCCAGGCTCACTTTGTACAGCAGCGCAGACACACGCGCGACCCTGATGACATCATGCACTGCGTGCGCAGGAATGACGAAACCATTGAAGACTACATAACTAGTTTCAATCAGAAATCGCTTGCAATCGGAGGCATCACTGAACAACTCTTGCGCGTGACCTTTATACAGGGTGCGCGCAGTGATCAACTCCGCAGAGCTCTCGTAAGCAGAGATGGCATGCCAACCACTTGGGCTAAGCTTATGGAAGCATCGCGAGTCTTCGCGCGAAATGAAAAACAAATTGCCCAAGACAGAGCAAGAGATAGAGGGCATCAAACAGAAGCGTCGCGCAACAATGAAAGGAGTGGCAAACAAAACTCCGTTTGGTCCAGGTTGCAACAAACCAGTTATTCTCCCGCAGAAAAGCAAGCGCAACAAAGTTCACCCCAGCCCCAAAAAGACATTCTTAATCGCGGAGAGGGTGACAAGAGGGAAAACGGCAGGGAGCCTAACAGACCTCTGCCAAGAATATGGACTCCCCTCACCAAAACGCCTTCGCAAGTGTTAAACACAGAGAATGCCCAGTTTAAAAGCCCCAAGCCGTTATTCCATAAGGGACCACCGAACAGTGGCAAATATTGTGAGTTTCATAAATCCACAGGGCACAACACCGATGCATGCCATCATTTGAAGGATGCGATTGAAAAAGATGTGAAATCAGGCAAGTTGGCTCACCTGGTAAAAAATCCAAGACCAGAGAATGAACAACCAGACGGAGCCTCAGCCAGCAAAAAATTCAAAAGAATCTGTGTAGCTGAAGGAAGAGGACAAGGGCAAGGATCGAGGAAGGAAGCGCGCAAATCCAAGGGGATTGGCACGAGCAACAAGTAATCTTCCCAAAAATCAGAGGAGGCCCGTCTATCAGCAGTCCTCTTGTCATCACTACACACATCGCTCATTATGAGGTGTCAAAAGTCCTGGTGGACACCAGTAGTGAATCAGACATCATGTATGAGCAATGTTTCAGGAAGTTGGATCCAGCAGACCAAGCAAGGCTCGAAGTTGTGAATGCACCAATCTCGGGTGTCTCAAACGAAATCATTCACCCCCTAGGTCAGATACAATTCGAACTAACTATGGGGAATGAAAAGCACAAGCGAGCTGAAATTGTCAATTTCTTGGTCTTGCCCACCACTTCATGCCATAATATGATCTTGGGTAGAGGAACGATTGCCCAATTCAACGCCATACCGTCACCAGCGCACGGCGCGTTGGGGTTCCCAACACCAACAGGAGTAACATTTGTATATCGAGATCATTTATGCGCAGTAACAAGTACACCTCGAGAAGGGAGAATGAAGCTTCCAGTGGCAAGCAACGCGCCAGTGGAATGGATTCTCAACCCAAAATTTCCAGAACAAACAATCACGATCGGAGCTACGATATCAGATGACACAAGAGTGAGAATGAAAAGATTGCTCACAACGTATATGTCAGTCTTCGCATGGCAACACTCTGATATGACTGGGGTTCCGCAAGACCTGGCGCAGCACTCTCTCAACACATTCAAGTCTGTAGAGCCAATTGCTCAAAAGAAAAGAGTCATGGGAGATGAAAAGGCAAAGGCCATGAATGAGCAAGTAGAGGATCTACTGCGCGCGAACATCATCCGCCCAATACGATACCAAACATGGGTAGCCAATCCTGTGATGGTAAAGAAGAGCAATGGGTCATGGAGAATGGGCATTGATTTCAAGGATCTCAACAAAGCGTGTCCAAAAGATTGTTACCCCCCTCCCAAACATTGACGCGAAGGTGGACTCTATGGCGCCATTTAAGCTCAAATGTTTCCTGGATGCCTATAAGGGCTATCACCAAATTCAAATGGCACCACAAGATGAGGACAAGACTGCTTTCAGAACTGACAAGGGTGTTTTCTGTTACACAAAAATGCCCTTTGATTTGAAGAATGTAGGAGCCACTTATCAAAGACTCATGGATGCAGTTTTCAACGAGCAAATTGGAAGAAACTTAGAAGTCTACGTGGATGATTTGGTGATTAAAAGCAGGGAGGAAAAACAAATGCTCAAAGACATCGAAGAAACCCTTCGGCGCCTAAAGGAAGTAAACATGAAGCTCAACCCGAGCAAATGCACATTCGGCGTGGAAGAAGGGAAATTTCTTGGCGTAATGGTCACCAAGGATGGTTTCAAGGTGAACCCAGAGAAGGTGGAGGCTATCCTCGACATGCCCTCACCATCCACCATGAAAGAAGTTCAAAAGTTGAATGGTAGATTGGTATCAATTAACAGGTTCCTAGCGAACCATGCAAGCAAATCTACCCCATTCGTTAACACATTGAGAAATTGCTTAAAGAAAAGCCAATTAAAGTGGACGCCTGAGGCCGAGCAGGCTTTCAGTGAGATAAAAGAATGTCTGATAAATCTACCTGCGCTCACAGCTCCGCTACCTGGCGAAACTCTAACGTTGTACCTGTCAGCAGGAGAGCGCGCCATCAGCGCAGTATTGTTGGTGGATCGCAAGGGAATCCAAACGCCAATCTATTATGTAAGTCGGGTGCTGACAGATCCTGAGACGCGCTACACCATCATAGAAAAGTTAGTTTTATCACTAACACATGCGTCGCGCAAGCTTCACAGATATTTCAATGGTCATCCTATTGAAGTCCTGACTGATTACAACATCCAGCAAGTCTTGCGACGTCCCGCGCTCTCAGGAAGGCTGACAAAATGGGCGCTGGAATTAGGGGAGCACACGATCACCTACAAGCCTCGTCTAGCAATCAAGGGACAAGTCTTAGCTGATTTTATCGCAGAAATCCCCGAAGGAAAAGTCGAAGAGGCTCAGCGCGAAGTAGACCCTCCGCAATCCAATAATAAAGAAAACATCTGGAGATTATTCACTGATGGAGCTTCAAACAACGAAGGGTCCGGCGCAGGCCTCAAGCTGGTGGATCCAGAAAATCATGAGTATACTTACGCAATCAGGTTGGATTTCAAAAGCACCAACAATGAAGCTGAGTATGAAGCCCTGCTGGCTGGTTTGCGCATCGCGCACAAGTTCGGAGTTAAAAAGCTAGAGGCTCATGTAGATTCATACCTAGTAGCAGCACAAGTCAATGGCCTTTATGATGCCAAGGAGAGCACCATGCCTCTGTATTTAGAGCAGGTGAAGAAACTCACCGAGCAATTTGACTTCTTCAGAATCATACATATTCCGCGCAGTGAAAACAAGTCTGCCGACGCGCTGAGCAAGATGGCATCAACCAGCTTCGATCATTTCGGCAAAGATGTCAGAGTGGAAGTAATGAGCAACCCGTCGGTGGGAGCGAAGTCTGTCCTTGTAATTCATACAACACCTTCATCATGGATAACTCCAATAATGGAATTCTTGAAGGAGGGAAAGGTACCAGACGATCGCGCACAGGCGAGGAAGATAAGACACAAGTCGCAGAACTACGAACTGCTTGATGGTACGTTATATCGACGCTCTTATCTTGGACCGCTCATGAAATACTTAGACGCCGAGGAAGCAAGCTATGTGATCAGAGAGATACACGAGGGAATCTGTGAAATACATGCTGGCCCGCGCATGGTGGTTGCCAAGGCAATGAACGCAGGTTACTATTGGCCAGGCATGTACTTGGACGCGTTAAAAGAGATCCAAAAATGCAAAGCGTGTCAGAGCTATCCGCCAAACACCATGCGGCCAAAGAACAACTTGATTCCGGTGACCTCTGTATGGCCTTTCCACAAATGGGCAATCGATATTGTGGGTCCCTTACCACAGGCGCCAGGGCGGTTAAAATTTTTGGTAGTGGCAGTAGACTATTTCACAAAATGGGTTGAAGCCAAGCCACTGGCAAAAATCACAGCCGAGGCAATGAAGCAATTTATTTGGAGCCACATCATATGCCGTTTTGGCCTGCCCATGGAAATTGTGAACGACAATGGCAAACAATTCACTGACAAGAAGATATCCAGTTGGCTCAAAGAATTGCGCATCAACCAGGTCTTCACTTCAGTATACCACCCTCAAGGGAATGGCCAAGTGGAACGCGCGAACCAAAGCTTGCTGAACGGGCTTAAGAAAAGGTTGGAGGGAGAATCCCATTCATGGGTTGAGGAGCTACCTAATGTCCTGTGGGCGCACAGGACATTAAGCAAAACCAGCAATGGCGAATCCCCGTTCAGCCTAACCTATGGAACGGAGGCTATGATTCCAGCAGAGATTGGATGCCCATCCTATAGAGTGCTCATGATGAGTAAGACGGATAACGAGCGCGAAAGGAGGTTGGATCTCAACTTACTTGAAGGGCGCAGAGAGGCGGCTATCATCAGTGAAGCCAAATACAAGAAAAAACTAGAAAAATATTACAATCAGCGCGTGAAAGAATGCCACTTCAAGAAGAATGATTTTGTCCTTCGAAACAATGAAGCTAGTCGCGCGATACCCCCGGGAAAGATGTCCCCTAACTGGGAGGGACCTTATCAAGTCTCGGAAGAATTGGGAAAAGGCGCATACGCTTTAAAAGATTTGAATGGAAAGAAGATCCCGCGCACATGGAACGCAGCACAGCTTAGAAAATATTTCATGTAAAAATTGTCAAGTTTGTAATCAAGGCTTTTTAAGCCATTATGAATATTGATACGCGCTATTTTCTCTTAATGTGTGTTCTATCACCTTTTGCATACATGTTTCACACTTCCCTTTATTAATTTTGAGCAATATGACAACATTGTATTGACATCAAATTAAAAATAAAACGATGTAAAACATACATGCGCGAGCTTCAAGCTCAAACGCGTTAACGAGTTTTAACTCTAAAACGTCAGGGCCTTAGCCCAATAATATGAGCCTTAGCTCAGGGCCTTAGCCCAATAATATGAGCCTTAGCTCAAATTACTCACAACATCCATCCTACATGCTGCGCAGCTAGACCATAAAAGTACCTAAGCACAACTAAGGCAAAGCACATGCCAAAGCATAGTTGTTAAGGTCTCAGGTCGGGGCCGCGCATGGGATTACAATGGATATCAGAGTAACACATACTGGCACATAAAGGCTAAAAAACTCATTCATAATTCCCTATAATAAATGCGCGATAACGTCGCGCAAAAGAGGAATAATGAAATGCCAAGGCACGTGTCAGCATATTCAAAATATCGCAAAATAACTTGAAATATGACAACTGTTAAGGATTAAATAAAAATAATTTCCTTACAACCTTGTTCAAGTTTCAATGTGTAAGCATACGTTATATTCAACAAGCACACGCATGCAATATAAAGAGATGAATTGGGAATGCGCAAGATGCGAATAAGAGAAAAACAAAATTTCATTCCAAAGCATAGAAGTTTACAAATTTACAAATGATGAGGTAAAAACTACAAGCACAAAAAAAAACAAGAGGGGCTTTTCAAGTCTCTATATCAACATCAGCCTCTTCATTTTCCTCATCATTACTTCCTCCCTCAGCATCTGGCGCAGCCCGCTCCTCGTCATCTCCAAACTTACCATAATCAAGCTGTTCGTCTTGAATGGAGTCGTCTTCTATCACGATAGTGTCAGGAGTTGGTCCTTTGGCCACGCCAGAGCCGCTAGCAGAGGCAGCATTGCCCGCGCCATCATCGCTGCCACCAGTCCCTTCACATTCATCAAGTAATTTCTTTAGCGCGCCAAGATCGGGGCCGGTCAGCAAGCGAGGCTATCTGCAAGTCACAAGGAAAAGTATGAGTACAAAAGATCATAAAAATAAGTCAAGTAAACTCATTAAGGTTAAAATACCTGCTCAAGGATGGGAATTGGAGTATTCAAGTACTTCTCCCCCACCTCGGCCATGTCAGCGCAGACAACGTCGAGCTGATAAGGGTAGTCGGATGGATTCTTCTTCAGCATGCCATATTCATAGCCATCCTTAAACCCTTCAGCTCGACCCACCAAGCGCGATGCCGCATTGCAATCCATCACAAGGGTCTGAAACTCGTCTGAGTATTTCATCGCATAAGCGCAACGAGTCACACCCTGTGAAACTAGCCATTGACGATCCTGCGCGAGGGAAGAAACAGACGTCTCAAGAGCAGGAATCTGAGAGTTTAACAACTCAACAGTTTCCTTGGCTTGTTTTAGCTCTTCTTTGTCAGACGCTGCTGCCGCCAAGGCTTCATTCTTTTCCGCTCGCGCAGCATCGAGCTCTTTCTTCAGGCGCGCAACCTCACTCTCTAATAAAGATTTGTCAGTGTTAGCCTGCGCAAGAGTTTGGTCACGCGTCTCTGCCTCCAACTCCAGGTCACGCGCCCGGCGCGCGTACTTGGCGGCATCCGCTTCTGCCGCTTGCAGTTTCTCCCGCGCGGCCTGCAGCTCATGCCCGCGCTTCACAAAGGCAGCGTTGGCACTTGCCCGGTTCTCATTAAGTTCTGCTTGGAGTTTCTCAACCCTCTCTCGGGCATCAGAAAGATTCCAAGCAGAAACCTTAGCTTCTTGCTTGGCCTCCATAAGGGCATCACGCACTTTTATATACTCATTGCGAAGCTCTTGGGAGGCAGCAAAGAACGCAGACCCAGCAAAAAGGTGGTCATTCAGCAAGTCCACGCGAGCGCGGTCCTCTTGAAACCTCCTTTCAGCCGGAGGGACAGAGTGAGCCCAGAAGTCTTCACATACGCCCATGGATTGAAATGAGCTATCTTCAGTGATATTCCAGCTCGGGCGGTATATGTGATCGGCTTCCTGCAAACACAAAGCAACGCAAAAGAAAGGTTCTAGTTATCTAAACACTAATTTGGAAATCTGCACAGCGGAGCAAAATAAACTTATACCTGCGGAGAACCGGCAGAAAGGTTAACGCCAGCTGATGGGCTCCTGCCTGCCCCACGAGAAGAGGGCTGGCGCTATAGGGCTTACATGGCCACCATCAGAATCTTCAAAATTGACCTCCTCATCATCCTCCATAACAGGTCTCTTCTCCCGCGACTTAGAAAAATCAAAAATGGTCTCGCGAGGGGGGCTGCGCGCAGGAGGAGGTGAGGGAGGTCTTGACGCCGTTAGATCAGCGCGTAAAATAGTCTCCTGCTCCTTAGTAATCCCAATGAGAGTAGATTCAGTGCTTGTTGGAGCAGGAGCAGAACTAACGGCGCCGGCGCCAGCAGTGCCACCAGCAGCTTGTGTGCCAGCTATAATTCCTATGAAAAAACCAACAAGGAGAAATGATTCATGACTTGATCTAAAGGAAAAAATCAGAAAATCAAAGCACAATAAATACCTTGGCGCACCGCCGTCCGCGAATTGAGCATCGCCATGAAGTCCATTTTCCCCTTTTTCGAGGGTAAAACAGGGGACTTCAAAGCAACCTTCGGCGCAGCCTCGGTACCTTGCTGCGCCTGAGGTTGAGCCACCAAAGTTGCCGGCTCTACAAACATTTGAGTGAACAAAGCTTCATTAATAACTCTATCAGAATCACGCTCATAAAACCACAAAATATAAGCAAAGTATACCTGTTGGAGAAGATGAAACAGCAGGCGCAGCGCCGCTTCCCTTGTCCGCCGCGCGAAGAGATGTGGTGGCAGCACCATACCTCGTGTGGACGGGAGGACGGCCCACACCTCGAGGCAAAGAAGACGAGGAAAACTTGGAGGTAAATCCCTTCGTTTTCTCAAGTCCCTTCGCTTGGGTAGGAGGAAGATTCTGGGCAACAGGGGCATCATTTTTCTTCTGTTTTTTACTGGCCCCTGCGCCAGTTTTGCCTTTAGCTTTGCACTTGAGTTGTGGCGCCTCAGCTTCTTCCTCCTCCACCTCCTCTTCCGCAAGCTCCAACTCATAATTCTCGAGCGCATCTACAATACGTGCAACAGAAATGTTAACCAAATTTGGTATTCTAAGGGCCTAAGCACAAATACAAAGGCTTACAAGGCGCATCGCTGTCAAAGCAAAATTCTAAATCGACAGGGATGAACATATCATCGAAGCGATCGGGGAAAGCAACTTCCCCAGCGCTCAGCGCAACAGAGCCGCCCTCCATATGCTCGTCATAGGCGGCGTGGACGTATTCCGCTTACTGCATAAAACAAGACAAATGATATCAGCAAAACGAATTATATTCGCGCAGAAATAATGCAATGAGCTAATAACTCACCTAAGCCATCAACATGGACGACAGGCTCAGTCGCGCTGTCGGTCCACCTCTTGCTCATACCAACCCCCACCAGCGCCTCCTCGCAAATATTCTTGGCGGGGGGAATGTTCAGCAGATAACTTGTTAACCCATGCGCCCGTTGGGTTCTTAAGAACATTCTCATCCGCGGGTGCAGAAGTGATCGAGTGCATGGTCATGCGGATGGGAATCACACCAGCCTTAATATAAAAAAAATTTTCAGCCCAGTCATGAAGGCTTTTGAAGGAAACAGTGCAGCACTTAACCTTCTGACTGCGCGGTATGAATGAGAACCAAGAATCTTGGATTTTTGGCTTGTAAAAATATTGAAAGCGCCGAGGGGTGGGCTCCTCGCGCTGAGCTTTGCAGATGAACTCAAAATGAGTCATGCGCACTAGTCCACAAGGATGGACTTGGGATATGTGAATCCCATAAAACTGAAGGAGCGCACCCATAAACCTTGTCATCAGAAGACGAAGGTTACAGTGAGTGAAAAAGTGAGAGTATAAAGAGATATAGCCGGCGGGCGGATCTGCCGCCGTTTGCCCGGTCGCCGGGAGCAGACAGCTGTACTCAGGGAGAAAACCCTGAGAGGCGACGAGATTATCGAAGTCAGACTGTTTCAATTTGCAGGGAATCTCATCCCATCTCTTCACTGTTTTGTTCTTCCCCACCTCCTCCGACGAGGCCTCGGTAGCCCGTTTACCCTTGCCGGTCTTCTTCAAAGTGGACATAACTAACGATTTTACACGGCGTTTGCTGGGGAAAATTGTGGTGTCTGGGTTATCAGATATACAATTGTGAATCAAATAGTATGGTTACTTTAAGCACGGAAATCTGGAAGCAAAAGAGAAAGAGCTCTGAAAATAACAATGAAGATGAAGGAAAAACCACTCAAAAGGTTTGGTTTTATAGGCCCAGGAGAGAGAGAGAGAAAAAAAAGTAATAATCAGATCTATGCTCACGCGCCCCCACTCGCAAGCGTAGGCCAACATAAGCGCGACACGTGTTCCTGACACTGTATGAGGAGACGTGAAAGGCAACTGTAGCACCTCGAGCACATGAAAGGTCTGACACACGACGCCTCCACCTCTGATGCATGTCAGCACCAACCAACCACGTGTATTGACGTGTCGTTTTAACCAAAGGGATAGAATTTCGCGCAACGCACATATGAGAAATGAAAAAGAAACGACAAACCCTATTAAAAGAGCAAACTATTAAGTCTAATATATATCTTACCTCGCTCGCGCGAGACAAGACACACATTAGACTGGGGGGGCTTGAAGAGGTATGCACCCGCCTTAACATAGAGCGGGGCGGGTCAACCCACAAGATATAGACAAGAGGCTTGAAATCAGGATGTCATGAAGACACAAAGCCAAAACCTATGCGCGTGGCGCATATCACATATGCTCACGCATCACATATGCTCACGCATATCACATATGCTCACGCATCACATATGCTCACGCATATCACATCTGCGCGTGGCGCATCTGCGCGTGGCGCATATCACATATGCTCACGCATATCACATGCTCACGCATATCACATCTGCGCATGAAACATCTGCGCGTGAGAATAAAGAGAAGACCTCGCGCATCCCCAGGATAGGCGCATATCACACATACACAATCAACCATGTCCTTATCCAAATCAGGATAAGGACAACCATGATTGTGCTCATCAGACAACCTTCCAGAAGGTATCTTTTAAGGAATAAAGAATATGCTGATGTTGACAGCTGCCAATGAAGGGTGGACAACTCAGCAAAGCCCATGTGCTACCACGTGATTGCACATGGGTCAGGTGAAATACCTTGGTCAGAGAATAATCAATGAAAAAGCACCAGGTGTCCTAAGGACACGTGGCGCGAAGCAGTAGGAGGAGGCCAAAAAGGCCCTAATTGGGTCCGAGCCCAATCATTGGAAACCCTAATACTATAAATACCACACCACCTCCACAGTGGAAGGTAAGCAAGAAAATATATTCTGAGCCCTTACTCACTTTTACATTCTTATTATCTTCTCCTACAAAATCTTATTCTCACACCGGAGGGTTACCCCAAAGAGGACCCATCTGTCCCTTTCTGAGGGGTAAGTTCACGGTGCTGTTCATTTTGTAGGTGGAAGAACTCATATTCCGGAGAATCATCGATGATATAACACACTCATACCCGAGGAACGTTGATCGTATACCAGTAAGTCGATCTACGCTTTTTCAAATAGTCTACTAAAAAACAAACTAGTTATAATTTGTCAAAACTTGAAAGATATCTTATGGGTTTTCGGTCGGGCATGAACAATGAAATATTTAATAAACTAATGGGGAAATCCGGAACCCGCTTGTATACCAGACAAATACGTGCTGAGTTTTGCGTAAGGTATGGGATAGATTTTAGTAATAGGGTATGAGGTTGGAAATACCTAAACTCGTCCCGAACTCAACCCATTGTCATCCCTAAAAACACGAGCCTTGTTTGTGAGTATTTTTAATTTCTAATAACAATGTGTTTTTTTTATTATTGTATCGTACTTTTATTATGTGATAAACCTTACCAGACAACCTGAACGGTCGAATCGACCCAAAACTTTTAATGTCAAATTCTATAAAATTAGAGCATCTAAAAACAGTGAACCCACTGTAAAATTAAAAAAAAAATTAATCCGCCACTGACCTCCACCACCTCCTTAGACAACCATCGTCGTCTAGGGTTCCAAAATCAAAGGCTGATAACAATCAATCGAAGCTACAAACAGTCGAAGTAGGAGTCATAGACAGATGAAAATAGACAATGGTAAATGAGCAACATGATAGGGGCGGCGAGAGGTGGTGAAACAAAGTGGTGGAAACATGTTTCTAGCTGGAGAGCAAGATGTATATGGAGATAGATGAAAGTACAAAAAAAGAAGCATGGTGTATCACCCATGAAGCCTACCGACCCCTGAGATTATTATTATTATATAAATTTGGGTATGGTAGCTAAACCGGTTACTTAAATGTGTAATTGAATTTTTGCTTTTTCTCCTTGTTTGGATTTTCTAACTAGGTGAGATCTCGTTTTATTAAAGTCGGCTATAATAAAAAGGGAAAAAAAACTATATACCAGACAAATTGAAAAACTTAAATGATTTTGACTTTTTGATAATGTGAAAACTATTTTCTAAAAGTAAATTAAAAATAAATAATCTCACCTTTTATGTATTGACCGATAATAATTTCATCTTTAAAAATCTCTGTCAACGGTCCAACACTTCGATTATTTTTCTCTCAATGGACCTCCGTTAAAAAACACTTAATATCGTTAAGTTTTTTCTGAATTTTAAACCAAAGTTTTAGGGATTTTGATCGGAAGAAGGATACGAATTAACTGATATAAAACTTATCTCGAAACGGTAATCCAAATAATGAAACAATTTTTCAATTTTGGGTGTTTGAATTTCTATTAACAAAAATCAAGATATTTAAATCACCGTTACGAGATAAGTCAGTCGACTAGCATCTTTCTTCTGATTAAAAGCCCTAGAGCATTGATTTAAATTTGGAAAAACACTTAACGACGTTAAGTGTGTCGTTAAGTGTTTTTTAACAGAGCTCTATTAAGAGAAAAATAGTCTAAAGGCTTGAGTATTGACAGAGATTTTTAAAGCTGAGAATATTATTATCAACCAATACATAAAATATGAGATTATTAATTTTCAATTTACCTTTTCTAAAAACATTTTTGCAAAAGATGTCAAAGAGACGAGTATTAGTAATTACAATCATACTTAATTGTAAAGAATGTCTTATACTTAGTCCAATATACGTCTGATGTCGATTACTCATTTACGATTGGGTATTGGGTATACTCGTAAGAATCCGTTATATCTTTAGTTTGTTAAAGATAACCCAATATAAGCTCAATCATATACATGATTATAAAGTTGTATCCCAACTCCGTTCATTTTGAAATACCTACATACATACATACATATATTGTTTTTCTTTGGTATACTCGTAAGAATCCTTTATATTTTTAGTTTGTAAAAATATAAAGTTGTATCTCAACTCTGTTGTATCTCAACTCTGATTATAAAGTTGTATCTCAACTCTGTTCATTTTGATAACCCAATATAAGCTCAATCATAACATGATTATAAAGTTGTATCTCAACTCTGTTCATTTTGAAATACATACATACATATATATTGTTTATCTACATAAAGAAAAGATTATTGGAAAGGTTATTAAGGAAATGTGTAAACTTTTGTAACAAAAATAAAATTCATGTTGTTAAGGGGCATAGCATGAGGAGATGAGGAATGTAAAAACGTGCATAATAAAGGAAGAAGAATCATCTTTTAACATTTGATTGAACTAATACTAATAATTTTCTTTTTTCTTTATTGCATTTTGACAGTAACACACACTCTAACTGTTCACAGCGTCAAACCTAAACTTAAAACTCTTTTACTTTACAAAATTCCCTTTTTAGCTAGAAGAGGTATCTCTAACTTCCATCTTATTAGACTTGTAACTATATCTTCACGAATAGAATAGAACCCCAAAAACTTAAACGTGAACAAAAGATTTATAATTATAATGTAATGTTTGATCATGTTTCGCTTATACATTCGTTCTTATCGCTACAAAGTAGGGGTGTGCAGAAAACCGAATCGAAATCGAATTAACTGAAAAAAACCGCACCGAAAAAACCAAACCGAAGCATTAACCGACGGTTAATTTTTTGTTTTTTTGGCAAACCAAAATTTCAGTTTTGATTCGGTTATCAATTATTAAAAAACCGAAAAAACCGAACCAAACCGATTGATGATAAAGATTATCAAAATGACAAGGAATGGACTAAACCTTTAAAATAAATAAATAAGATGATGAATGAAGATCGGGACTAAACTTTTAATGCTTTTTAATTTTTAAACTCTATTAAGCAACTTTGTATTTGTATAGTTCCACGTATAACACGTGTCTGTTTTTGTTTTTTGAATTCAATATATATATGGACTTTGTTACTTTAACACGTTCTATACAAACTTAAAATATGCATTTTCATTTCTTGATTTTTTTTTTTGCAATGTCAATACATAATTGAAAAAAAAAACAAAAATAACCGAACCGAAACCGAAATTAACCAGAAAACCAAAACCCGAACGTTTTGTATATTCAAATAACTGATTACTTCGGTTTCGGTTTGGGTTTCGCCTAATAACCGAAACGAACCGAACCGTGCTCAGCCCTACTACAAGGAATCGTCGCATCTCTATTCCCTTTGATATGACCAAAAGGAGAGCAAAGCTTTAAAAGATTTAACCTTGGTTTAAGATGCAGTATAATTATAGTTAACTTTATGTTACAAATTTTGGTGTAATTAACAAAGGTATATCTCTCATGCCCTAAATTTATGTGGGAGAGATTTATTTAACAAATCTCGCTCTCCTCCGTCTCTTTGAAAAGTTGGCATCAAAAGCTTGAAAACTTATATGATAGTTTTAGGTTTAGTTTTACAAACATTAGTTTATCAAATTAGTTATATGTTAGATATTGGAAACATGGATCTAAATTTTTCTTGGTATATTGTGTATAGATCTATTCATTAGAAAATATTACTAAAGTTACCATTGGCACCATGAATTTGATATGTAAAATGGATTTTTTTTTTAAGTATAAATGACTTTTGATAATGAACAAATCAGATCCTATTGATTAAAGCATGGAGGGAATACATAACCCTTCACACACTAAGACCCCACATGGAGAAACAACCCTTGATTCCTTATCTTTCCTTCTCCTCTCATATTCCCACACAAAGCTTTCATTTTTTTGCCTTTGTTCTTTGCAAGAAGTTACCATCTCTCTCTCTCTCTCTCTCTCCATTTACCTCTCTCACATCTCTCTATCTCTCTCTCCAAATTACAACTTTATTCTCTCTAGACCTCACCCTTAAAAGAATACTATCCCCCTCTTGATCCTCCTTGTATTCACAAACTACACCTCCCTCAACTAACTCTCTCTCTCTCTCTCTCTCTCTCTCCTTGAGTGTTTCAAACCCTAGAAAAATAAAGAGAGAAATATAAAACTAGGGCATATAACACCCTTTCTTGTTCATCTTTGTTCCAGCATATACACAAACTATTCAATTCCTCTCTTTAATATTAGGGTGTTGTGCATATGCTAGTAGTACTACTGGCATGCTCTTGATCCACACATAAAGATTCATTTTATATACACAAATTAACTTAACATGATGGCATCGGCTTCGGAACTAACTCTTGAATGCAAACCACACATCCTCTTGAAAACAATCGGTGAACAAGTCGGTACAAACGAACATGATCAATCCCGAAAGCTTGAAGAGTTCTTGTCTCGTCTTGAAGAAGAAAGACTCAAGATTGATGCATTCAAACGTGAACTTCCACTTTGCAAGCAACTTCTCACCAATGGTACCGTATTTATCTTCATTTCATACTAAATTTCGCACAATATATATTTGTACGTCTCTTTAAGCTAAGTTCGTTTATTAAATGAGCTCCAATTTAGTCTCGAGATCAAAACTCAATTCGAGCTTTTAACGAGTGGATCAGAATTGTTTACGATTGGCTCAACTAGTATGCACCCCTATTTATAATTCATCAACTTTAAGTTATCTTGAAAAATAGTACCCTAATATTGAGCTAATAACCTCACCGGCCAATGGTATCATCTTTATATTCATTTAATTCTTATAAATGCTAATATATCTTTCATGCATATCAACTATCAAACACACATATAGTTCTTGTATGTGTTTCCACTTTTAGCTTCGAGGTTAAGCTCGTTTAATCTCGTCTAGATTTGAGTTAATCAGTTGGTCTTGAATAGGTCTTGACAATTTGTAACCTGAAAAATTAGTTATGCTAATTATAGCAAGGGATTTTTCAATTGATCCTTGTCTTTAGCTTTATGTGTATGTATTAACTTTCCTTCATATGTAATTTCTTTTCTTCATATTTTAAGATCATTCAAAAGTAACACATGATTCAAGATTCACGCTTAATGCACTTTCAAATTCAAAACATTCCATATATATTTTTTTCTATTTTAGATTAGAAAGTATAACATTTTAATTAGTTTCATTTCTTCATTTTAATTCAACTTTTAACCTCTCTAAGCCATGGAGACATCAAGGCAACAATTACAAACGTACCGCACGAATCAAAATTCTCCGGTTCTCGAAGAATTCATACCTATGAAGAATCCCAACGGTGAATTGGACCCGAACTCGAGCATTGACAACAAGGCGAATTGG
This sequence comes from Bidens hawaiensis, assembly GCF_021521415.1. Taxonomy (NCBI): domain Eukaryota; kingdom Viridiplantae; phylum Streptophyta; class Magnoliopsida; order Asterales; family Asteraceae; genus Bidens; species Bidens hawaiensis. Next base: position 181,748 of record NW_027496132.1, read on the forward strand.
ATGACCACTGCGCAATTGTGGAGCCAAGCCACCGCCACCACCAACACCGTTGCCACCGATCACATGAAAACAACACCGAATGAAACTGATATTAACTTCAACACTAAACCAAGAAACAATGGAGCTTTTATCCCATTTTCTAAAGACAAAAACTCATCGAACTCGGCGTTGGTGTTGCCGGAATTAGCACTTTCTTCCGGTGAGAAAGATGTTGATCATGAAGAAAACAAGAGTTTTCTCAAAGGTGATACTAGTGAAGTTACTGATAATATTCAAACCACCGCGAATGCCACTGTCGCTTCCGGAACCCCCACGAGCTCTCAAACGCCTAGGAAGACGAGGCGGTGCTGGTCACCGGACCTCCACCGGAGATTTGTCAATGCTCTTCAAATGTTAGGTGGTTCTCAAGGTAATATATATAAGTTTCACTAAGTTTTATGATATTTGATAATTAATAATTATGTGTCATGACTAAAAAATCATAGTTTGATAATTTTGGAACATAATTTTTCAGTTGCAACTCCTAAACAAATCAGAGAGCTTATGAAAGTTGATGGTTTGACCAATGATGAAGTCAAAAGCCATTTACAGGTTTTTTCTCTCTCCCTTGTTGCAAAACACATGCATAAAATAAAATGCAAAATAAAAAAATTAAAAGAAATAAAAATAGAGAAGTGTTAAGCTTGTTGGATTAGTATCACCTTTAGATTAAGCTAAGTATTAATAACTTTTTAAAATTTTCTTTTACTTCTAATCAGTTCTTACCCCGTCAAACGAACAACTTAGAGTTAATAACAAAAATTTGTGCCGAGCGAATGCCAAAATAATTGATATAACTTGCATGAGTTCGATTACATGAGTAGCGAAATCTCTAGAACTATAAGAAATAATTTAAAAAATTAAGTATCTAAAAATATTTAGGGCAATCCTAAATCAATTGCTAATTTAGAAAAGTAATTAATGTTACTTTGTACCTTCTTATCCTACATGCATAAAGTGTTTGTATGCTCAGTCAACATTCTCATGTTGTTGTACAAAACAGACAATGATACTATATTAATGTTGCACGTACAAAGTACAAATAAAACAGAACTACAGAAGCTTCATTTTTTTTATTATTATTATTTTTTTGTGTTTTAACTTTTAACTAATTTTTTTTTTTAATAAAATTTTCTTAACTAATTTATATTTTCGTTTATCATGTTACAGAAATATAGACTTCATACAAGAAGACCAGGTCCAACCCCACAAAACGCCGGCAACACTGCGCCGCAACTGGTGGTTCTTGGCGGCATATGGGTCCCACCAGAATACGCCTCAGCAGCCGGAGCACAAACCCTTTACACCAATGCCACCCACACCAACCCACATTATTGTACACCACAAGAATTCTACTCTAGCCAGGTCCTGCCACCACCACCACCGCAACCACATCATCACCACCAATTCGGCCACCATAATAATATTAATCACATGTACAAGCAATCTTCCCAACCCACACAAAGCTTGCAAGAGTCCAGCGGCCAGGGTGGGGCCACCCCAGCCACTGGAGGCAACCCGTCCGAGAGTATTGAGGACGGGAAGTCGGATAGTGGTGGCAGCTGGAAGGCGGAGAGTGGTGGTGAAACAAAGGCATTGGTGTTAAGGGAAGAATGTGAAGAAAGTAATAGGAGTGGTATTACCCTAAAATTCTAGAGTTTTATTAATTAAATATTAATTATTCGGTATAATTAATTAACTAGTTTTATTAATTAAGTTCATGTTGGTGGTATAAGTTATAAATCACTTATTGAGATTTTAGTATTTTACATATAGAGTGACGGTAAAAGAAAGAGTATAATGAGCAGTGCCAGTTGGTTTTGTTTTAAATTTTAATGATCACTGGTTGTATGTTTTTTTAGGATTTTTCTAATAAGTAAAGTATAAATATTGGACCATATTTTGGCTTTCTTGGCTTTTGATTGGATTTAAAGACCTTTTAATTGTTGACACCTATTTACTACATGGTATTTTATTTGGGAATTTTGTAAAGTACTTGAAAGAACTAAAGGTGAAGATTAGCTAGGTTGTCTTTTAAATTTTTACTGTTTTGAAAACACTTTTTTTATCGAAAGTATATTTTCTTGTAAAATGTAGGATTCCAAACATTGATAAGAAAAAAAAAAGGTTTAAAGTAGAAGAAACATGTAACACACGATTATAAAGATTAATAATAGTTTGAATGAATTTAAGTGTTGTAAAAAACTTGTAGTGTAAGATTCAATCCACCCTAAGTTTACTCCTTTGTCTTCACCGATAACTTTTCTTATAAGAGCGTCTCTAAAGAAGCATAAAGATCAAATTACAAACGATTATCTGTTATTTCGCTTAATTTTAATAGTGATCTCCGGTGTCATTTAAATGATCTAATCATCACCATTCCGTATTTTCACTGGTAATGATAGTGATCTATCACCACTTACAAATCTCATACACTTGGTAGGATCGTGGCTTGTAAATTACAATCTAACGTGTTGTAAAGAATATTACATGAATAACTTTAAGTACTTTTTAAAGTTTTTATCCTTGCTAATCACATGTGTCTTCAGAAATGAAAGTTTTTAAACACTTTGCACACAATTTAAATATGAACTAGACACCTAGAAGTATTAAAGTACGAAATTTAGATCAAGTAAAGTATGAATAACTTTAGTACTTTTTAAAGTTACTTGTGTTAATTTCATTATAAATTACTTGATAGCTAAATGAGAGATTAGATGGATCTACCATTTTGTATTTATTATGTTTGCCTTACATGTATTGGATAACTTATACGTAACCGCATTCACTATAGCTTACCCATAACCATCCCCAGCTCTAAGTTATAAGAAAAATATGAAGAAAATAAATGTGTGATTTGGCTTCTACATTAAATCCTCATCCTCACCTCAATCCTGAGAAACTATAAATACTCCCCCGTATTTGAGGGTCACTATACATCCTTCATGTTTATTTTTTAATATTTTTTTAAGTATTTGTGAGTAGAAGAAAGAGAAAGAATAATAAAATTGAATAAAAGATTTTATTTAATTGAAATGTGGGTATATAAGAGAAATGAGATGCGAAACGTTTTTGAAAAATGAGACATAAATTCATGAAATAGTGGTTTTTTTAGTTAAATTTAAGGAATGAAATAGTTAGCATATTGTGAATGCTCTAATTTAAATATTGTATTGGATAACATAAATATTTCATACTATGTTCTACAACATAATCTTTTGAGGCAGATATGACAATATTACAATTTACAACATAGGACATTACATTTCAAGCATGATTACTTTCACTTGACATTTTTAATCACCTAGTCATAGCATAAATCGAAAGCAACAGCCATAGGCCCACATGCAACCTTATATGATTTGGAGTTTGGACACAAACATTAAACAACTGCCAACAACTTTCTTACTTTCATCACTTTAGTATAACATTAGATTTCTCATTTTCTCTTGTTAAACATTAGACTCAAGGTGGTGGGGTCCACCGCCATGTCACCTCACCCATTCACACACCCCTAAATCCCCAATACCATCTCCCCCCTCCCCCCCCCCCCCCCAAAAAAAAAAAAAAAGCCCTTAACGGGTGTAAATGTTGAAGGTGAAATGAGGTCCACTTCTTTAGCTAGTCACCAAATTTTCTTTACCTTTTAAAAAAAATTGTCTTAATTGTTTAGTTAAGCACTATAGCCTTGTGAAAAGGTGGTTTCGTTAAAACCTCGCTACTTATGTGACAAAGACGTGACACTTTAACAAGCTTTTTTAGTTGAACCACTAGTATATATAATCCACTAACTTTGCATCCACAAGACCCCCCCCCCCCCCAAAAAAAAAAATGAAGAACGTCATGTTTCATGAGTTAACCAAGGAAATCTAACACGAAACGAAACGAAAAAAAGTTTATTCACGTCAAAACACAACAAAAACTTGATAATGGCGTCAACCACATGTCCACAAGAACCTCAAAATTCGCTTATTCACGGGTCGATATGGAGACAACTGGTAACACAAAAAAAAATCAAACTTCCTTACATATTTATTTATAACAATACAAACTTACACCCACAAACAGAGCAACTCGTGAACCCACTAGGCTGACCAAAAACTGAAGCGTTTAGCTAGCATGTTCAATGTGACGAAATAACCCCGGCCTGTTTAGGTTAAACTCCAGCGCACAAATTTGATGTAAGCTTCATGACTTGTTTTCACGTCGTGTAAAAGAACAAGACAAATTACAAACTAAAGAGAAGGGACCCCGGTTTGTTGCTAGATTTAAAAACAAGATAATGTAACAAGGATAACTAATTTCACTTACTATTTGTTAACAGATATCTACAGCAAAACAAAACATGAGTACGCTTTCATGGTGTTTAAAACGACGATCATAATAAACCTAGTCAGATAGGTCAGTTAGCCACGAGGTCATCTGTGTCAAGTTCGTTGTGATTTTCTAGTTCTTTCAGCGTTGACCCTACAAGAGACTGCAAGTAGAATGGGCAAAAAAGTAAACAGATATTATAATAGAAATTAAAATTAATAGAGTTAAATGCTATTTATAACAAAAACTATATCATTTAAATAAGGAATATTGGTTTAAAATAATCCCAACTATGCCCTGTTGGCAAATAGCAGTCCCAACTTTAAACTTGGTTTTTAACGGACCGCGACTAACAGATGTTAACCCAATTAGTGATTTGCTGACGTGGACCTTCTTCTCCGGTCACATCACGCCGGAAACCTGCAACTCGCCTCCATTCTCCCTAATATCGTTACACCGTCTCTCTCTATCTTTCCCCTCATTCGAAACCTAACCGACGTGCCGCCGTTGTTGTCTCTGGCGAAGTCCGCCCTCTTCAATCATGCACCATTCGAGGTAATTGACACATCATTCGACTCGTTTTGATCCCCTTAACAAAAGCCCTATGCTTATTTTGTAAATCGTGTAACATTGATTTCAAATTTTTGAAATTAAGATCGGGTTTGGTATCTAGGGATTGGCCATGGAAGAAGATGAAATCTACTTCATTTTTTAATTTCCGATGTCTTTTGAAGAGGGAGGGAGACAGTTTGACGATATTAGGGAGAATGGAGGCGAGTTGCAAGTTTCCGGCGTAATGCGGCTGAAGAAGAAGGTCCACGTCAGCAAATCACTAACGGAGTTAACATCCGTTAGTCGCGGCACGTTAAAAATAAATACCCCTTTAGTTGGGACCGCCACCAGCCAAGTTTAAAGTTGGGACTGCTATTTGCCAATAGGGCATAGTCGAGATTATTTAAAACCAATATTCCTTTAATAAATAGTTAAATACTCGTTTGGAGAGACTAACCTGGAGTTCCTCTTCACAAATTCTAAGTTTCTCACCGTAATCCTTCACGTTAAGAAAACATTTATAAAGCTGCACAAATAGTTAATACATATCATGTATAAAAGCAAAAGTTCACAAAGCTGAATATATGAATATAAACAAAATAAATAATAATAATAATAATAATGGCAAAAGCACCTTATTTAGCTGTTTCATTCGATTTAAAGTAAGTTTCCTGGCAGAAGCTAGTGCATCCTCCAGTTTCTGCAACGACCAAAAATATAAGATTAGCACTGTAATATTGTAATCTTGAAACCCTTTCTGACTAAATTTTTGTACGGTTTTGTATATAGCGTGTTGAAGTGTTTATAAAGTATATTACTAATAGATATTTGCGTAAGGTGTTTAGTAAGTTGTATGCAATAAAAACTTCACACCATTTGAAACTTTCGGCCCGTTTCCCTTTTAGCTAATTTTTCAAATTTTGCATGACTCTATGATTAGTAAATGGGTCAATATTTGAAAATAAATCCACTTTTTAAACCTGAGATTTGTCTTGCAGCTTAGATACATGATCACCTCTCTCTTCTGCAAGCTCTTCCATGCGAGTAACCTGGGAAATGCGATTCATGGTTAGTATCCACAAAAAACTAACATTGGATTATTAAACTTCATATCACACACACATGTATGTTTCAAATTTCAGAGTAGTTTGAAGTTCAAGTTTGTATATATATATATATATATTTAAATTGAACTTGTATGAAATAACCATTAAAAAACAACCAAACGATTTACAATGAACTTGTATATATTTGAAGTTGATAAGAATGTAACTGACTTTTGCTAAACGGGTTGTGTTCACGGGTTAGCGAGTCGAACCCAAAAATCGTGTCACACACATGAACCTCCAAACACGACATGTGTATTTGCAGGTTGACACGAACACGACTCGTTTAATACGAATTTGTTTTTGGTATATTTATGCTTACAAAATCTATACTTGCATATTATTTTAACTTTTTTTAAGCAACTATGTTTAAACTTTAAGCTATGTCAATTTATTTTTAAAATTCCAAATTGTGGCATAAAAATATCCAAACAGTTTTTAGTTATTACATAAAATACATTTAAGTAAAAAGGAAAAACAAATTAATTTGTCACACAGATCAACGCATGAACCCGCCAAGTTGACACAAACACGACATGTTTAGTTAAAAGTGTTCGCGGTTCGACCCAAGACTGACCCAAATCCGTTTAGGCTAAACCCAAACCCACGAAACTCGTGTGAGGTTCGTGAAGTGCTCTCGTGTTTTGTCAAAAATTCACGCCCCTACCGTACCATCTATAAAGTACCTCTTGGGTTTAAACAAAAACAATTAGGCATCATAGTGATAACTATAGAAAATTAAACCAAGCTTTTTTTAATTGAATTATTTTTTAAAGATTGAAAATTTATTGTGTTTCAACAATATATTATTGCTTGGAAACCAGTCAAATGGGCCAAGTGTTTTTAAATGCTTGAAACCACCTAAATCACTTTATTAAAAAAAATGCCATTATTCAAATGATATAGTTTTCATAGTCTTATTTAATACATTAATTTACTGCGTTAAAAAAATGAAAAGTGTTGATGACTGGCCCAGCCTGACCCAGACTGTTTGGGCCCGTATTAAAAAATTATGTGCTTTGACCCATTGATCCAACCTGCCCACTTGACCCATTACAAGCAACATATTACATATTAACAATGACAAGAAGAGCGTTGATATATGCAAAGATTCAAACCTCTTTTTGGAGTTCTTCTATTCTTTGGTGTGAGATGTCGAGTTGTTTTGAAACCTATAATGGATTCATAGGGTACTCACATAAGATGGTATTTCAATAATAATATAATATCCATGGTGTTAAAACATTTTTCATAAATAACTTGTATTTGCTTTCAATAATAATCTAGCGTGTCCTTTCCAGTGTGGTGTAGTGGTAGGAGGCTTGGGTTTCTCAATGGAGACCCAAGTTCAATCCTCACTTACAACACTTTTGGGGGGACATGGGTTACTCAATGAAGGAAGACTGGGATATTTGTGATCTCCAGTTCGATCCTAACGGCGTCCAGGTTTTACCACCAGTGGGCCTTCAGCAGGTGGGTTTTCCCCGGAACTGGAGATACCTCGTACGGAGTGCCTAGGCATCCTATGTTTGTTGGCCGTTCAAAAATTAAAAAAAATAATAATAATGATAATAATAATAATAATAATAATAATAATAATCTAATGTTTGAAATAAATGATTTAGGACACTTTATGCATCAATAACAAACACACTATGGGTGAATATAGGCATGTTCCTTTTAAGCTATTCTTCGTTTGACTCGTTGCAGATAAAACATAACCCAAATCGACTGATTCATAAGACAATTCCCATTCACAAACCACCCCAACCCAAACTTTATTATAAAATTAATTTCTCTCTCTTCCACATACCCAACCCAACCAAACCCAAACCTTTCACACTCATTAGCAACCCAAACTTCAATATTTTTTATTAAATAGATATAATTTGTAATTGTTTTTTATTAATAATTGTTGTTTTTTTATTAAAAGTGTTTATAAATATAAAAAATAATTTCTTTATTTAAAAATAACCAATACGAAGTTGACAAGTGTCGGATAATGAATTATATAATAAGATAATGTTAGATTGTTTAGATAATAAGTTTTATCCGAAAAATCTTATGAACCAATACGGAGTTGACAAGTGTCGGATAATGTATATCACTAATGATTAATATTTAGTTTATTATAAAAATATATTTTTTTACAATCTTATGTTTTTAATAAAATTTATACCTGTGTGTTCACAAAAAAAAAAAAAAAACTAAACCAATACTGTGTTTTTAGATTTTTTTTAAAACTTATTTATTAAAAGTTATTAAGGAAAAACATTTTTAGTGTTAAAATTAATTAGTATGAAAAGAAAAGGAAAAATAAATTAAAAGGTGAACCAATAATTTAGTGACATGTGGCCATGATGGTAGTGGGCAAGCTAGTTTGTGGTGGGAAACTACTTTGACCAAGTTTGGTGATTTTTTCTTTTTTTTTATTTTCAAATAGTGTCCCAACCCAAACTAATTCACCAATGGGAGTGGTACATAGAAGTAGTTCTCTACCTGATCATGATCTCCATGACTTGAACCTGAGGGATACTCTCTGCTATGGCGCTCTTTTAAATCTGAACTGCATAAAAGCATCAGAAAGAACAATTAAATAAAGTTCTTTATTGACCGAAAAGTAAAAAATTTTTCCTCGTTAAAGATGTTTTTAATTGTACTGAAGATTAGTTTTTCATTAAGCATATGATCAGACAATCAGTATTTTTCAACATAAAACTGCAAGTCTGCAACGACTAGTTTTTCTATGTCTTGTGTTCATTCTGTTACACGCATGCTTTCTTATGCTTATATGTACAAAAAAATGTAGACAGCACATCTAAATTTATTATATTTAAAAAGAGTTAATTACACAAATGGTCACAGTGGTTTGGCCCACGTAACACTTTTGAGAACTAACTTTTAAAAGTTGCAAATTTTGGGTTTTGTGGTTTTAAATTTGTAACAAGTTTGGGGTTTACGGCTAACTTACATTAAAATTTCTGTTAACTTTTTAAAACGACAGAAAAAGTTAACAGAAGGAAAGTTAAATCTTAAGCCCCAAACTTGTTACAAATTTAAAACAATGACAGCCAAACTTGCAACTTCTACAAGTTTGTACCCAAAGATGATACTTAGGCCAAACTACAGGGGTGTCTTAAAGACAATTTGTCATTTCCAACAGCAAAAAGCTTGTTGAAAATGGCATAAACAAAACCAAATTAATATTTATGTGCCCTCTAAATTTGTTTTAATATATGGTAAGTCTCAGTAAAAACTTTTGCATAATGATGTTATGATCAACGCAATATAGTAAGTATTGAGGTTATATTAAAATTACAATCTTACCCATTTGTTAATTTTGCAGGTTGATCTTTATACTTATTCCCACTTCTTACTGTCTCTTTTTCTTGATCCATGTCTGATTGGTCACGGTCTCTTTCACGTTCAAGGTTAATGTCATCCGAATCATTATCTCGATCACGTCCCTTGTCCCGGTCAACAAAACGATCCCGAGACCGGTCAACATCACGGCCCCGGGCATACCCTCTTTCTTTGCCTTGATCACGATCTCGAGACCATTCTCGGTTTTGGTCCCGAGAACGATCACGTTCACGACCGTAGTTTCTATCTCTACCTCTGTCAAAGTCCACATCTCGATTATTATTATTATTACTATGATGGAAATTGTCACGGCCAAAGTTTGACCTCCCACTTCTGGTTTTGACTTCGTTGACTTTTACAACACGTCCATCAATAGTCTAGCAGAGATCCATTAAATCAAACAATTAGATAAATTACAGCTAAATAGCTAAAACTGAAAACAGAAGTGTTATCTGTAGAGGTGAAAATGGGCGGGTTGGACAAAGGTTTGGGGGAAGGCCTGTAAACGTACAGAATGAACACGAATGCGGCATGTTTATGTTTGTTCGATTATGTTTAACCGAACAAATGATCAAAAACAATTAAAAACGAACGAACGAACATAGCACAAGGTCTTCTTGTTTGCGTTCATTCGTTAAGAAAAAAATGATCGCGTTCGTTTATATCCATTCATTAACAATATAAACAGACAGTTCACAAACGTAAAAGAACGAACATAACATAACATAGATGAATGAACATAAATGAGCTCAAACCAATTAAACGTAATGTGAAGAATAACGTGCCGGGCCTAGAAAGTAATTAAAAGTAGACTAAATTGTAATGGGGCTAAAAGATTTAAATAAATATATTAACGAACTTAAACAAGCGAGCATAAACTAACGAACATAACCGAACTGTCACGAACAAAAATGAACAAACAAGACATGTTTTCAGTTTGTTTGCTTAACTAAATAAACAAAAGATTTGTTCATGTCCGTTCGTTTATTAAATAAGGAACATAAACAAACTTCCCACCAAACCGTTCAGTGAACGTTCTGTTCATTTATGGGCCTAGGTTTGGGTGAAAGCAGGTAAATCCGTAAATTTTATGTGCCGATCGAAATCAGTCGGGTTGGGCCGAAACAGCCAACAATTTTGTGTCCATTTCTCAATAAGTTGTAAACAGTTGATGTACTAAATATGGTTTAAACAAACTATATGGCTAAAATCTATACATTTATTTTTAGTAAAACAATTTAAGGCATTATAAGCACTTGAATACAATTATACAAGCTTGCAACTTTTAACCTGTTTCCATAGAAATTAGCTGAGATTGTCACCTCTAATGCATAGCAGTTTAATGGCCAAAAACATAAACATATAACTAACTATATCATTTATATATGAATGGGTTGATTAGGATTGTGTTTTATCTCTAATGGGCAAAAAAATATTTGACATCAAAGATCTCAAATTTTGCACAGGCTGCTTTGGGTTCAACACAATGTCACAGCCTGACTTGTTTTGACCTGTATTAAATTTTTTTTACTCATTTTGAACAGTTATCCGACCCACCAATTATGCCACCTCTAATGCATAAGATTGATGACCAAAAATATTTATAAAAAACATCAGAACGTAACTAATTGAAAATACCCTTCCATCCATATCACTGATGGCATTAACTGCAGATCGTGGATTTGTAAAAGTAACAAACCCGAAGCACTTTCCACCTACTCCACCATTAATTATCTGGAAATGAAATGTAAAGCAGGCATCATTACTCATTAGATGAACTTTTATTCAGGAAACAATGTCAGTGTAAGACTGAAACAACATGGTAGTAGAATAGTAGATAAACATTACAAAGCACTATCAGATATGCATTAACATTACAAATAAGCATTGCAGTAAGAAACTGATAGCAACAGTTACACCTTATTCCAAATGCTACAACGGTGTAGGCATCAGTTTTGGATTGACAACCAATGGACTTATCATCAAAAGTTAGATTATAAAAAATTTTCAGAGATACGTGAATGGATCACTATTGTTGCTATGGGAATTTGTATAAAGGTTGACCTTTTCTAGGCTATTATATGTTCTGTACAGAGTTGAGAATTGAGTTGGGACTGAATCATTTAAGTGAGCCCACCGTGTATATTATCAAAGAAGATCAAGTAAGCACTGATAAGTTAGACGGTGAGATCGTTTTAAACAACTCAATCTCATCTCAAATTCTTAACTCCACACACATGTAATAGCTAAGAAAAACACAACACCTATACCAATTCCAATAGCAACTATCGTGGTCCATTCAGGTAAACTGAAAACGCCTCACAAACTTAAGCTTTTGAGCTCGACCCCATTGATTAGCAGTCCAAGATCGATTTCTTCACTCTTGGACCGAACCGAACCGAACCAAACCAAACCAAGTAAGGCCTTGTTCATGTTCGTTCGTTAAGCTTTTATGGGGCAAGTGAGCGGTTCAAGAACACGTAACCAAAGGAAATTTCTCGTTCATGTTCGTTCATTAAAGAAATGAACTTATTCGTTAACGTTTCACGAACACAAAGAACGTTTAATTTTATTTGGCTAACCGAGAACAGTCGGTGTCAACAGTTCGGTCCGCCTACCAAGTTTGTGTTGGCGTTTTTTAACACTCATACTCATATGCTAATTTACATATTAACTGTTCTTCACATAATGCACATGTATATATATTTTCGTTTTATAGTTTAAAAAACTTTGCTCAAATCCATACGATAAGATTACAAAAGTCATTAAAAAAAAATATTTAAAACCTTTAATGAACAAAACATAAACAAACAGACATTAACAAACATAATCGGACGTAAACGAACACATTATCAAACATTCACGAACGCAATTGAACGAGCATGACCTCCATTTAGGGCTGCAAACGAACACGAACAGTACCTTGTTCATGTTCGTTTGTTAAGGAAATAATGTGTTCACGAACACTTACCAAACAAGATATTATGTCCGTGGTTCATTAATGTGTTATCGAACACAAATAAAATGTTTAGATAAAATAAATAAATGTACAAAAAGCTTTCAGGAACAACAATTGAACAAACAGAGGCCGTTTGTTTAACTAATCCAACGAAATTTCCTGTTCATGTTGGTTCATTTATTAAGCGAACGAACATCCAGCCGAACGGTTCACCAACAGTTTCATCGCCGAAAATTAAATTAAGTTCAAAACATAATCAAATAATTAACACGAATCACACACTAATAATCAACAAACAACAATTAGCATACAGATTAACAAATTGACGAACACGCATACAATTATTATTATTATTATTATTATTATTATTATTATTATTATTATTATTATTATTATTATTATTATTATTAACGGTGTACCTTAACGGCGATAACTTGGCCGTAAATGTCGAAGGCGTTACGAAGAGTGTTTTCAGTGGAATCGTACGGCAGGTTGCCGACGTAAACGGAGTTATCGTCGTCAATCGTCATTACACCGGAACCCTAATTCGCCGGAAATTATTATTATTATTATTATTATTAAGTAATTAACAAGGAGCTAGACGTTAGTAGAAAGCTGAAGCCCCCAATTCTAACGAACAAGTTTGTTGATGCAGTGTTTGATTGTACTCTACCTACAAGTTATCGATGCAGTTCTTTATGTATAGAAAAATTAATAACTTTTGTTGTGAAGTCATCATCAAGATTCGTCATATCATATTGTGTCACATGACGGTAACTAGATCAAATCCTTCACCCCTTATCGTTCGTGCCACCGTTCGCTTGAGCCTGTGCAATAGGGCTGTTCACGAGTCGAGCCAGGATGGGTTCGAGCTCGACTTCGAAATTATACAAGGCAGCGCAGCTAGGCTCGAGCTTGATTTTGAAGCTAAACGAGCCTAAGATCGAGCTAACGAGCCGAGCGGAGCTTGGGACAAGATTGGCTTGATTACAAAAATAAGTCAACTTAGCTCAGGTTGTTTCAAATCAAGTTTTTTTAGCTAATTTTATTCGAGATTTTATGGAGCAGACCTAGGATTCAAGCTATGAACTTTTTGAACATCCCTTTTGTGCCCCTATCCCTTCACTTTTTGCCTATCGCGACCGCTAACTAGCCCGCGTGTACCGTTGAAGCCACCGTTCGCTTGATTCCCGTTGCGATTTTCACGAGTGACGTCGCTCAATTTTCCTATTGAAGACATCGTTCGCTAGACCACAACACATAGTTTTAACTTGCCATTAGCCTAGGAAATAATATTTTTTTATCGATAATAGCCAAAATAGAAATATGTTTAATTTTGTTTTAAAATTGCAAATACGATTCCGCAGTACGACATGAATAAATATATGATTCGTGTTTTAGACAATTTAACCCTCAAATTCGTAATCTTTCCAACGAGACATGATTGCCATACTAGGGGACGTTAAACCGTAAATGGAAATTAAAAAAGCCTTGTCAAATAAAAAAAAAAACTTAATGTACATTTTACTATGTGGTTGTATTTGTAGCATTAAGACTTGCAAAATAGTCGTAATCAACGAGACATCGTGAGTGACGTGGCTTAATTTATCTATTGAAGACATCGTTTGCTAGAACCACAACTCATAGCTTTAACTTGACATTAGCCTGGAAAATAAAATTTTATTTATTGATAATAGTCAAAATAAAAATATGTTTAATTTTGTTTTAAAATTGCAGATATGATTCGGCAGTACGACATGAATAAATATATGATTCTTGTTTTAGACAATTCAACCCTCAAACTCGTAATCCTTCCATCAAGACATGATTGCTATACCAAGGAAAGTTAAACCGTAAAAAATGGAAACTAAAAAAGCCTTGTCAAATAAAAAAAATAAAAGAAAAAAGCTTAATGTATATTTTACTATGTGGTTGTATTTGTAGCATTAAGACTTGTACAATAGTCGTGTATAGAAATAAAGATAATCTAAAATGGATGCTAATTGATGTCATGTTAGAGAATATGACTTGTTGAGTTCACATTTATAAAAAACGATTCACAATGTACAAGCATATACTTGCATAAAATAGTTCATAATTGTATATATACTAGCATACAGTATTGTGACAAAAAAACCTTGAGAGTACATATTAATATTCATCCAATTCCCGTTTGATGTCACTGATTGTTTTTCTATGTTCATTTAGTTCAAACTTCTGTTTGGTTAATTAACTGAACCGAATCATAACTGTGCTTCGAGTTGTATTCTAAATTATTAGACAAGTGGTTACATGAATTTCTTACAAGTTATTTGATAATCCAAAAGTCACAAAATGACATGGTATACTTCATAAAGATGGCTAAGTTGGGATACTTTGCTCGTTATTTTCACCTTCACCAATCTTTTAAAATTAGCCTCTTTGAAAGACTTAACCCCATACACACCCCCCTCAAGAAAACTATTCCTCCCATTATGATTAACACCAATATCCAAATCCCTATAATTCAAATAAGCTTCTCTAGGAGACTTTGACACGAATGGAGTCATGTATTCATACAAAACCCTAATCAAGTTGATATAATGATTCGCGGCATCCACACCATCTTCGGTCCAATCCAACGTGTATTGGATCTTCGCTATGTTCCCAGCTCGATGCGGGAATGGTTTAGCGAACTCGGAAATCTCGTCCATTCGTCCACCGTAAGGGTTGAGAGTTAACCCGACACGTTCTAACTCGACCATCTTGTTGAAGATAGACCTTAACCCTTGTTTAGAAATAGGTTGTTTTATATAATCGGATTTTCTTTTGAGATGAACCACTGTTCGCCTGACTCGATTCAGCAGAGTCGAGCCTGGCGGGGAGTTAAAGTACCATAAAAGTGATTGAGTCCAATTCATTTCTTGACAATCTAGTATTTGTAATCCTAGCTCTGGGAATCTTTTATCCGATATACTTATTAAGGTTGTTGTGTTACCAAGGAAAAAACCATGAAATGTGGCACGTATTGTTTTCTTGTCGTTTGTGTTGTTAATGTTCACAACATCAAGAAGCATTCTAATGAAGATATTATTATCCAACTTGTTAGCAACTTGTAGCCACTTGTGAGCAACGTTAGTAACGTTTTGTTCAAATGCTTTTCTCACATTAAAAACGGTTACCATGTCGGGAACACGTACTAGGTTTATTTTATACGAAATAACTACGCCGAAGCTCGCACCTCCACCACCTGTGAATTTAGGGACGAGCAAAAGCGAAACGTTAACAACAAAATTAATTTATAGAATCCGAACAAAACCGGCACTTATGGTTAAGTGAATATGATTGTCCAGCCATTTGATTATGGTTACGGTTAATATGTCTCCGTTAACTGACTTTAACATAAACCAAACCAAACTTGTATTTTATGTCTTTACAAATTTTATACCTCTATTTTCATATTTTGAATTTCTATTTTCCATCTTTTATGCCTCTATTTTTAAATTTTATAACTTTATTTATGTCTTTTACATCGTAACCGAACCAATTTCAACTTATTCCAAAAAAAACATGTATAGAAAATACATTGGACAATTAACCAAAACTGAACCATAACTGACGGTTAACTGACATCCAGTTATGGTTATGCATGCTAAGCATTACTCCTTAACCGAACCTTGGTTATAGTTAAGCCCTTATAAGTTATAACCAAACCAAACCGACTTTGCACACCCATACCTGTGATTGCCCAAAACAAATCTTCACCCATCGATTCACGATTCAAAAGTTTCCCATTAACATCAACGAGTTCAGCATCAATAATATTATCAACCGAAAGACCATGTTTTCGCATCATGTTACCGTACCCCCCTCCACTAAAATGTTCACCAACACCGACGGTCGGGCAAACACCAGCCGGGAAGCCATGAATGTTACTCTTTTGTGAAATCCTATAGTAAAGTTCACCTATGGTTGCACCAGCTTGAACCCATGCAGTTTCATTATCAATAGACATTAATTGAACGAATATTAAACATATCTAATATAAAAAAGGTTGGTTAGCAACATATGACAGACCCTCATAGTCATGACCACCACTTCTTATTTTCATTAACAAGTTATGTGTTTTGGCACATATGATGGAGGTTTGGACATGTGAAATGTCTAAGGCGGTGACGATTAGGGTCGGTTTTCGAGTGGTGGATTCGTTGAACTGAAGGTTACGAAGGTAGGATTGTAAGATGGTGGTGAAGGAAGAGTTGGCCGGAGTGTAGATGGCGCGGGAGATTGGAGTAGTAAGTTGCGGTGAGTTGATTAGGCATTGGATGAAGCTTTGTTGGGCATTGTTTGAAGTTGCTAATGAATGTTTAAACAAGAGGAAATAGATTATGGCAATGAGAAACATTGGTGATGTAAATTAGGAGTTATACTTAGCATGATATGCTATTTATATACAAATTAATAGTCAATTAGATTTAGAAAATGTATAAAACTAGTATTTAGACCGCACAAGTTGCGAAGGGGGCATAAGTTTGTGTAAAAAAGAGTGTAATTTAAATCTTAAATTATTAACATGAGGTTGGCTGCAAAATAAGTTACAATTCTACTTATTATCTTATCATGAGATAATATTAAACATTTATAGACAAATTAATAGTCAATTAGATTTTAAAAATGTATTACTATTATTATTATTACTAGTTTAATCTCTTCGATACAGTTATAATCAATAGAACAAAAATGTCAATTTGTTTAGTGTAGAATAAACCTTATTATCTGTTAGTTATAATTATCGTGAGTTAGCCGTCCAAATGATTTATAAATTATAAACTATTGTCTTTCATTCAATGAAAATATATATATATATATATATATATATATATATATGAGGGATATTTTGAGAACCTTGTTGATTTGTAAGAACTTAAGAATTCCATTCTAGGCCACACATTTAATTAAATGGATAGGAAATATGTGGTTAAGATTGAATCTGGCAAAAAAGTCAAACTAGGAGAGAGAATAAAGATGTGAGTGGTTACACAAACTTTTACGTCCGTTACACATGTGTAAAAAGTCGACTCGGTGCGTAAAAAATTATGTAATTTTTTTACGTGTATGTAACCTACATATATTACGCGTGTGTAAAAAAAATTCGAGAAAAAAAATCGTTACACTGAGTTCTTAAAACTAAAAGGGGTTCTTATTTGAAATCTCCCCTATATATATATATATATATATATAGGGTAAAGTTAAAATGAAAACACATTTGAGTTGTGAAAACTCGCGAAAACCCTATGTAACATCGTTTTTTTTTTGTTACATGTAATATATGTTGTAATATTTAATACAAAACATCGAATAATCAAAAAAAAATGTTTTGCTATTTTTTAGCATTTTTTTACTAATTTTTATATATGTTTTTAGGAGAGAGAAAAAGTTATATTTATATTTACATTTTTTATTCACTTTAATTGTGGACCACAAGATTTAAACATTAATTAAAAACATGTGATGGAGAATGGGTTTCTAGAGTTTCCACAACTCAAGTGAGTTTTCATTTTATACTTAGTATATATATATTGACCCAATTCTATAACTAGAAACCGGTCCACTTGATCTAACCCGACACCATATTGTGTTCGAGAAGGAATTACATCCAACAAAGCCTTGGCGTTGTTAGGTGACAAAACGGAATATAAAGTCACGCGCACATAAATGATAAAAGCAAAATAAGAACACCAGATATTCACATATTCTTATTAAGCACGATACGCATATTAAAACAAGTGACATGGTTATATTATATAGAGTTACAATTATGTTTGTAGCTTAAGGGCCAAGAGAACTAAAACGGGTTTTACAGCATGCATTAAAAGTTTTATTATGTAAATATATTATTTAAACAATACAATTTAAAACACTAAATATTTGTAATCTTGAAAAAAATTAATAACCTACAGCATGTTTTAACTTCTTTAGTATTTTATATTTTATGTTTATGTTTAGTAAATATAGTATTTTATGAACTTTTTTGCTATATGTTTACGTTTATGTTTAGAAACAGTCGATTCCATGTTCAAACCGCATTAAACCATTAAAATTTTCAAGCTGAACTGTGAACGAACCGTTTGAATCAGGCCAAACTGACTCAGTCGGTTATAACAGTTTTCAAGCAAATCTAGTTTAACATGCCAAACTCCCGGCTTTCGGTTTTCTTTGAAGCTTCAGAATCTGCTTCTAGACATATATGGTTATGCTTTAAAACTTCAAACAAAGAACCAACATGTCTAACAAGAACATTAAAAGACCAACAGTTGAATCGACACATCAATGCATGGTTCGAACCAGATCAATCACGTTCAATCTCAAAACAGTCCAACCAAGGCTGACTAGCTACCACTAGCGTTCTCAAAACACGATTAAAGCACGAAAACATAAGACCTACTCTTTAGACGATTTGTTGATGAGCGACTTGTGAATGTGAGGAATAACACCGCCACCGGCTATGGTTCCCTTGATCAAAGTGTCGAGTTCTTCATCACCACGGATTGCAAGTTGCAAGTGTCTTGGGGTTATACGTTTCACTTTGAGATCTTTGCTTGCGTTCCCGGCTAACTCAAGGACCTCAGCGGTTAGGTATTCCAAGATGGCTGCTGAGTACACGGCTGCTGTGGCTCCGACACGCCCGTTTGATGTGGATCTTTCTTTTAGAAGTCGGTGGATCCGACCAACTGGAAACTGCATGTGTTTTGGCAAAGTGCAAGAAAGTAAGGAACTGTTATTGAATGATTATTATAGTTGAAGTAACATCTGAGCATATAAAGTTGCTTCTAACACACACAATACATACACACATTCATACAAATCAATTACATCAAAACTAAACTAATACCTATCAATCATCACCATCTAAAATCCAAAAAGAAGCCATGCATCCGCCCAAGCATCACTAGTTGCAATTCCATTAAATCGTTGTCTTGAATCCACAAATAGCTAATTAAATCGTGCATTCAAGTAGTTCCACACACAAACATATATAATATTCACATAATCACACAAACCGACAGTATCAAAACAGAACAGCCATTGATCAATCCATCACTAGTCGCTGTATTTACATGATCATTCACATCTGTAATCCAAGAACAAATGGCTAAATCGACATCAAGCATGCAGCATAAAAGATATTCAAACAAACTGTTAACAGATTTATATCACAACTACAACTTCGTTGACTAACCACCAACTGTCACTACTTCGTTGATTAACCACCAATTATCACTATTTAACCTAAATCGCGTCTTGAATCAACATACAAATGACCTAATTGTCATCAAAGTCGATACAAACACTACATATCCAGAATCAGATCATAAATCATTACATCACAACTATAACTTAACTGATAAACCATCTATTAGAGCTAACTCAACCTAAATCACGTCTTAAATCCACAAATTAATGAGTACATCAAATTCGATACAATCAGACATTCAGAATCTGAACACAGATCTTATATCACAACTATAGCTACGCTGATCATCGATGGTCACTATTTAGTATTTAAACTAAATTACGTCTTAAAGCGACAAATAAACGATTTAATTGCACATCAGTTGATACAAACACCAGACATTCAGAATCTGAACAGAAATCATTATATCACAACTATAGCTTCTCTGATTAGCCATCGATTGTCACTGTTTAACCTAAATCACACCTAATCGTACATCAAAGACAATACAAACTCCAGACATTCAGAATCTGAACACAAATCATTATATCACAACTATCAATTATCGATATTTAACCTAAACAATATCTTGAATCCATGAATAAACGAACTAATTATAAATCAAACTTGATACAACCTACAAACAATTGACATTCAGAATCTGCATACAAATCATTAAATCACAGCTATAATTAACAATTAATTATCGTTATTTAACCTTCATCACACAAAAATGACCTAATCGTCCATCAGCATCGATACAGAACACAAGTAATTATATCACAGCTATGACTTCGCCTAAATCAGGTCTTAACGTAACAAATAAACTATCTAATTGTACATCGAAGTCAATACAAACAGCAGACATTCAAAATCTAAAAACAAATCCTTACATCACAATCAATACAAACATCACGCCAACAATCCACAAATAAACGAGCTAATAGTCCATCAAAGTCAATACAAACACCAGAACCAGACATTCATAATCTAAACATAAATCATTATATCATAACTAAAACATCACTGATTAACTATCAATTATTGCCATTTAACCTAAATCACATCTCAAATCCATGAATAAATGACCTAATTGTAAATAACAGTTGACAAAACTTGCAAATAACCGACATTCAGAATCAGCACGCAAATCATCATATCTTACGATTATACTAACGCTATTTAACCAAAATCATGTTTCAAATCCACAAAAAAACAATCAAAACGCAAACCAAAGTCGATACTCGATACAATTTGCAAACAATTAGCATTCAGAATCTGAACATAAATCATTACATCACAACTATAACAGCCGTTATTTATGTTGGGATGCGAAGGCCTTTAATTGGCCGGCCCTAGGTTGGTTTGAATTAAGGAAAAGGGCAGCCGGCCCTAATTAGTTCCTACCTAATTTAGATGACTTATTCCCCAAGCTAATCTTGTCCTATAAATACACATGATGTAATTGTATTCTTTGAGCACCTAATAAAGAATTTCCTAGTTGCAAAGTGGACGTAGGCATCTTGGCCGAACCACTATAAATCTCGTGTCTCTTATTTTTCTGCTTTCGTTTGTGCTTGTGTGTGGTTTTCCGCTGCGTACCGACTCTGATTCCTAACAACTGGTATCAGAGCTTTGGCTCGTTGTTTACACACGGTTTTGCACGGGTATCGATCGAGAAAAAAGGTAGAAGAGGCTGGTTTGAGAAGGGCTGCTACAGTGCCGCCGCTACAGTGCCGCGGTGAACAGTATCCGGCATGAACAGTGTTTCCGGCCGTGAACAGTGATTCCGGCGGTGAACAGTATTGTCAGAGATCTTCGTTTTTCTGGTTAACAGGGCTGTTCGGGGCTGTTTTTCAGGGGTGTTTGGGACGGTTTTCCGGGTGATTTTGCAATTAGAATTCCTGTTTTGGACTTCTTGGAGTTGCAGGTTTCACTCGGGCGTTGCAGGTGAAGCACCGGGTCGGGTGTTTCGGGTTTTAGCGTTTTTCTTTGGAGGTTGCTCGGCTTCAGGTTGTTCGTGTTTTTTTTTGGTTCTTTCTCGTTTGCAATGGCTGAAGACGGGAGGGTTCGATTTTGTCTAGGTTATTAACCGTAGGCATGAAATTTGATGATGATACTCAGGCTGTGATTTTGTTATCCTCTCTGCCTGAAAGCTGGTCAGGTTTTGTGACAGCGATCACGAATTCTGCGGGGGCTGGTACTTTGAAGTTTGACGGGATCCGGGATAGTGTTTTGGGTGAAGATATTCGCCGGAAGAACTCTAGTGGCGGGTCATCTTCAGAGTTACTTAATGTTGGCAGGGGAAGGGGAAATAACAGGAGCAGTGGGAGTAGGGGGAAAAGTTCAACTCGAGCTCTAAAGGATGTGAGGTGCTGGATCTGCGAGGAGTTTGGACATGTGAAAAATCAATGTCCAAGAAGGAACAAGGAAGAATCTGAGAAGAATGAAGGCAAAAAGCAGATAAACACATGTCAGGATAAATTTGGTTCTGATTCTGAAGAAGATGCTTTGATTTGCTGTACGGAGTCTTCTATTGATTCTTGGGCCATGGATTCTGCTTCATCGTGCCATGCCATGCACAGCGGGGATACGATGGTGAATCTAAAGGTTGGTAACTTTGGGAAGGTACGAATGGCTAATGGGGATGTTCTCGATGTTACGGGCATGGGTGACGTTACTTTAGTAACTGATTTGGGAACCACATGGAACTTGAAGAATGTCAGGGTTGTTCCAGCTTTGAAGAGTAAGCTTATCTCTGTCAGTCAGCTGGATAAACAGGGACTAGAAGTAAAGTTTGGTGGTGGCAAATGGAAGGTAACTAAAGGTAATCTGGTTATTGCTCGTGGAAACAGGCAAGGTTCATTATACATGGTGGAAGTACCTGTTGAGGGAAGCGTGGCCGTCCCTCAAAACAAAGTTAGGCTCACTGAGTCGAAGGGGCAAAAGAAGGTTCAGTTTGCAAGATTAGAGCCTTGTGCCAAAGTGATTCGAGCTGAGCGGAGTCGGAAGTCTAAACTAGGTCAGGGGTTCGGTGACAGTGGGAGCAAGGGACGTGTTCCGGTTACTGTTACAAAACAACGTTGGGTTTTGAAGACTGCTAGTCCGGCTGTGAAAATCTCTCTTGGAAGAATCTTGCTTAATAAGGAGAGTGGTAAAGGTCCTCGGTGTATCTCTGGATCCGGTGGAGTGTGCAAATCGGTTGAGACAGAGGAGGAGTTTGTGGCGGTAACAGTCACGACTGGGTTGGAGCTCGGGGGAGCTTCAACCGGCCCTTCAGTTAATTAATGAGGGGAATTGCAACTAGGGAGGTTTTGGAGTCTTAGCTTGTTCTGTGAGAACTGGAGGCTTGGAGGACTCAGACATAAAGAATACTGGAGTTACTGATGATGGGTTATTTGGATGAAATTGCTGAATATGCAAAGACCTTCGAGTGGGAGATTGTTGGGATGCGAAGGCCTTTAATTGGCCGGCCCTAGGTTGGTTTGAATTAAGGAAAAGGGCAGCCGGCCCTAATTAGTTCCTACCTAATTTAGATGACTTATTCCCCAAGCTAATCTTGTCCTATAAATACACATGATGTAATTGTATTCTTTGAGCACCTAATAAAGAATTTCCTAGTTGCAAAGTGGACGTAGGCATCTTGGCCGAACCACTATAAATCTCGTGTCTCTTATTTTTCTGCTTTCGTTTGTGCTTGTGTGTGGTTTTCCGCTGCGTACCGACTCTGATTCCTAACAATTTATACTAAATCGCACCATAAATCGACAAATAAACAACCTAATCGTATGTCAAAGGCAATACAAACACCATGCATTCAGAACCTGAACACAAATCATTATATCACAACTATAACTTCATCAATTACATCACAACTATAACTTACTCTAATTAACAAACAATTATCATTATTTAACATAAATCACATCTTAAATCCATAAATCAACAATTAAATGGTACATCAAATTTTACATTTATACCAACACTATTTAACCTAAATCACGTTTCAAATCCACAAAAAAACAATCAAAACGCAAACCAAAGTCGATACAATTTACAAACAATTAACATTCAGAATCTGAACATAAATCATTACATCACAACTATAACTTGGCTGATTAGCAAACAACTATCGTTAATTTATACTGAATCACGCCGTAAACCGACATATAAACGACCTAATCGTATGTCAAAGACAATACAAACCATAGTTATCAAATGCGTTAGGCGCACTTAAGGCGCATAGGCCTCTCTGAGGGCTTAGGCGCAAGGCGAAAAAAGCGTGGGCCTCAAATAAAAAAAGCGCAACTAAATAAAAACTTCTAAAAATTATTTTGCAAAAGAATATATATCACTTTTAAGTGTGTAATTCACTAACCAAAATAACCAAATTGTTCATACTTGAAAAAGAAATTTCATAAAATAATAAATACTAAAACAAAAGCCGAAAGATATTACTTTGCGATTTGCATAAGCAGTGTCGTTCAATATAACGAGAGGTCGGAGTTAATTTTGGCAATTTCTTGAATTTTAAGTCAGTTGTTTAAATGAGTGAAGTGCTAAATCAAAGAAAACCAAATAAAAAAGAATCAAAAAAATTCTGAATTGCAGATTTTTCTCCTAAAATTGCGCCTTCAGTCAAGGAAGTCACTATACCACCGACTCGCCCTAAAAAATCGCATAGGCGCCAAGACACACCGCTTTAAATAACTATGATACAAACACCACGCATTCAGAACCTCAACACAAATCATTATATCATAACTAAAACATCACTGATTAACTATCAATTATTGCCATTTAACCTACATCACGTCTCAAATCCATGAATAAACGACCTAGTCGTAAATAACAGTTGACAGAACTTACAAATAACTGGCATTCAGAATCAGCACACAAATCATCATATTTTACGATTATATAACTCACGTTTCAAATCCACAAAAAAGCAATCAAAACGCAAACCAAAGTCGATACAATTTACAAACATTACATCACAACTATAACTTTGCTGATTAGCAAACAACTATCGTTATTTATACTAAATCGCACCGTAAAACAAATAAACGACCTAATCATATGTCAAAGACAATACAAACTCCATGCATTCAAAACCTGAACACAAATCATTACATCAGAACTATAACTTCATCAATTAATTATCAATTACCACTATTTAACCTAAATCAAGCCCTAAACATCAAACATTCCGAATCAGAACACATTATAATCATATCACAGCAATAACCTCTCTTATTAACCATATCACTAATTAACCTAAATCACATCTCAAATCCACAAATCAACGGTCTAATCGAACATCAAAGTCGCTAATTAACCTAAATCACTATACCAAACGCTACAACTTCGCTGATTAACTATCGATTGTCATAAATTCAACAATCGAATCGTAATCGGAAGACAATTGTTATTATTATTATTATTACCTGAAGACCGGCACGAGAAGAACGAGAGGTAGGCTTCTTCTTATCCTTATCTTTATTATTATTATTGAGTGCTGCATTCTTTCCCATTATCAAACCTTTTGCTCCTTTACCTGACATCTTGTCTTGAATGAATGAATCAACAAAGCTGAAAGAAGAAGAAGAAAACGAGGGTTTTGACGGAAGATAATAATAATAATAATAATAATAATAATAATAATAATAGATGGTGTATTTATAGGCGGAAGAGTTTGTTTTAGGGTGGGATTGCAGTAGTGGTCCCTGAAGATATCCCCTATTTGCATATTTGATACTTTTATGATGAATATGCTTTCGTAATTTTTTTAGCGGTAAACGAATAAAGCCTAGCTATAGCCAGTGGGAAAAGGCGATCTCATACGCCTGTGATGCAGACAACGCTGGGTAATCCAGGTTCACCATATTCTATTTCAGGGGAAACTCGCCGCCTAAGGCCCACTATAGTTAATCCGGTTGGGATCGAATTTAACTTGGCATCGTAAATTTTCACTTCACCTCCGATGTTCATTATAATTTGTGTATTTGAAAGTTCCCGAAAAATAAAAATATAAAAAATGTTATTTTGTTTATTTTATAAATTTATTTATTTTTCTTATCAAAACTAGTTTCAAACCTCCCCTACCCGGTTCCCACTAGTTTGGACTTTTTTTCTCTTACGAAAATTGATTTAAACTAGAACCGGTTCTCATAAACAAGTTTTGACTATTTTTAGACGAACACGAAACTGGTTTGGGAAAGGACTGGTTTGCTAGAGGAGCGAGTGGTCAATACATAAACATAAGACGCTAAATGTACGTCTGATGTTCACCTAGATTTTTATTTTAAACTTGTCTTTTGTAAAAAAGATGTACAGACGAGTGGCTTTAAATCAAACAAACAATCAAACATATAAAGATAGACAGATAGAATATCGAAAGCTATGGCCTTATTACTCTCAAATATAAAATCACATAACTTTCTTTCAAACTCGGATGAGCTCTTTCGAGGAGGTGGCTCAGAGTCTCAAACAATGACCGATCCTTACAAATGAAGCCCTAACTCCCTATTCATATAAAAAAATGAGCCATGTTCTCCAAGGAAGCCGCCTCTTGATGAAAAACCTTTTACTTTCTTCAAACAACACCAAAACACTAGCAAATGTCTACAAATACCACAATGATGTTGCTAGTTTATCCACAAGTATAACCAATTATCATCTTTGAGCATCGTCATACTTTAGGCCGACACTAGAAGTTTAGCCCAAGAGCACAGCGACAATTCTAGTTTCTCCATAAAATGTCTCTGACACTGAAACATTGTTTTTGTTTTAGATTCTTCGACTGATATCATTCTCAAATTCAAAACGCATCAACATCCATGACTAATCAATGGTAAATGAAAGCAAAAATTGACTCAAATAATGGAACTAGAAATTGAAGTATAACAAGGATTAAGAAAAGAAAAGAATAAAACCAATTAAATCATAACTTTAAGGGAAAATCCCTAAAATAGCCCATCTAGAAAATGAGATTCCAATTTTCTCCCCTAAACTTAATATTTCCAAAAATGTCCATCTCTAACTCATCTTTGACCATATATTAGGAAATCTAACGCGTTTTTGACGACATGTTAGCATAACACGTCGTCAAAGACGCGTTGGATTTCCTAATACATGGTTAAAGACGCTAACACATCGTCAAAGACGCGTTAGATTTCCTAACACATGGTTAAAGATGAGTTATGCCTCCAAACACGTAGTCAAAAATATGTTAGCATCAAACGCGTAGTCGAAGATATTTAGCTTTTTTGTTTGTTTTTTTAATATTATATTTTTATAACTAATTTTACTTAATTTGTTTTTCTTTTATAACTTTTAATGTATAAAATTTTATATTATTTCGAATATACCGACGAGAAATTGTTACTTTTATATACGGACCGACATAAATTTTATTTAAAACCAAGCGGGGTCAAATTTTATTGAATATTTCGATATTGATTTGGCACGGCTCAAGTTTGAGTTAGTTTATGTCGGTCAGTAGGTAAGAGTAAGCATGTCTCATCGATATATTCGAAATAATATAAAACTTTTATATATTAAAAGTTATAAAAGAAAAACAAATATAAGTTAAACTAGTTATAAAAATATAATATTAAAAACAACCAAACAAAAAAGCTAACATATCTTCGACTACAGTGGCGGATCTAGACATAAATCTTAGGGGTAACGTTTTAAATTTTTTTTTTCGTATAACCAAAAACACATTTCAATGGTTGCGATTGCAATCGGTAAAACCAACACTAGCTTCAATATTTAACGAATCAAAGGAAAAGTGGTACACTTTCTGGTTTCCACTCTTACATGAGCAAGGTCAGACATTCCACCCAATTTTGCAAATTTATCATCTTCCTTTTAAGTGTGATAAAAGGTCGTACGATCACTCGAAATACACCATCTTTCTTCATTATTAAAATCATTCAGATACATTTCAAAAAATGTCACTATCTTGTATATATCAAACTTGGAAAACAAATCTCATAGATTTAAACAAGAAATATTTTCTAACAAACTAGCTAAGACATCACTGAATCTATTTCCAAGTTCTTGAATTTGCATATCCAAAACCGTATTCAGCCTAAAAATGATGATTTTGCTGAGCCTATTTCTGTTTGATGTTTCTCGTTCAAACGAAAGAGAAAAAAGGTTAACAACTTTTATTTGCTTTAGGCATTTTGTTTGAGCTTTATTTTTTTTTAAAGATTTAAAAACAATAATTGCCGTATTAATTGTTTATTGGATTACATCGAAACAGAAGGCAAACGGGCAACAAGCTGCGCCGCTACCCCTTTTTGAATCGCAAAACCCAATCTTTTAAAAACTATATTTGCTGATCTTGGAGTCATAACATTACTATGCATGACCCGCTGAACACGGGTAAGTAGCTCCACAGCTTCAGGCGCGAGGAAACCAAAAGTGTCAAAAGCAAAAGGAATAAATACATGTTGGTTGTCAAGACACGCCTTTTCATGTTGTGCCACCTTACCTGAAGCAGCTTTTAATGCGGCTTGACCGACTGCGAAACCACTACTCCCTAAGCCCACCAAAGGAGAAACCCCTGTTAAATCCACACACACGTGTTTCCCTCCTATCCATCCAAACACCAAAATGTCAGCCGGTCGAAGAGATGATCTTCCCTCCGACAGGTCAGTCAAGCTTTATTTGATTTGAACTTTTACAAAATAATGATTCTATTGAGTCTGTTTTCGTTTGAGCTTGTTTATGTTTAACGTTTCTCGTCAAATGAAAGAAAAAAGGTTAATGGTTTTTATTTGCTTTAGGCCATAAACTTTGTTTGGGCTTTATTTGATATGAACTTTTAAATTGGTTGGACTTTAAACAAATAGAGGTAACGTAATATTTTTTTCAAGGGTGGCTAAATACGAAAACCAACCCAAAATGAAAAAAATTTACACTGCCGATGAAAAGTTGAGGGGTAGCGGATGCTACCCCTGGTTATGAAGTAGATTCGCCCCTATTCGATTACGCGTTTGATGCTAACATATCTTTGACTACGTGTTTGGAAGCCTAACTCATCTTTAACCATGTGTTAGGAAATCTAGCGTGCCTTTGAGGACATGTTAGCGTCTTTAACCATGTGTTAGGAAATCCAACGTGTCTTTGACGACGTGTTATGCTAACATGTCATCAAAGACGCGTTAGATTTTCTGATACATGATCAAAGAAGAGTTAAAGAGGGCCATTTTTGAAAATATTAAGTTTAAGGGACAAAGTTAGAATCTCATTTTCTAGTTGGACTATTTTAGGGATTTTCCCTAACTTTAAACTATTAAAAGATAAAAATACTTATTGTATATAACACTCTCAAGGATGAGGGAGATCAAGATTTTCAAGTTTTAAATTTTAAAATCACTTTCAAATCTAAAACAAATTCACAAAATGGTTAACATTTAAAAACACCTCCAAAAGAATAAGGCTTGATTGTTAAAGGTGCAAATGAGCCGAGCTACTCGTTACTCGTGAGCTTTTTAAACCGGGATCAATAAAAAACCCAAAATGAACTGAGCTTTATCGAGCTCGAGCTGAGCGCAAGCCTCAAATAAAGCTTGTTTGGTTCTCGGGCCCAATCTTGAGCCTTGTACAAAAAGATCGTTTAGGCTCATCGAGTTGTAACAAGCCTTGTGATCTTTTTAGTTTTTCCTCTTTTAGACTTCTATGCTTTAATTTCGCACTGCACAGCGGAGTTCAAGTCGAGCTTTGGCTTCAAGGTACTATATGAGCTAAAGCTGAGTTTAGACTCATTTAAGTTTTTTTTCTCAAATAATAACAATAATTAAAAGATGTACATAAATTAATTAATAAATGATTCGAACCCAGGTTGAGCTTGAAAAAAGCCTCACGAGCGAAGCTCGAGCTTTAGAAAAAGAACTCGAAACAAGCTAAGACCGAGCTTGAGCTCTCGTTGGTCAAAACGAGCCAAGCTCAAGCCAAGTCAAGCTTGGGCTCGGCTCGGCTAAGATCGTCTACAAATGATGGCTTGACTTTAATGTTTGACTCAACCAACTAAATTGGGCCAAATTCTCGTTCCTTTAAGTCTTTAACCGGGTTTAAGCCCATTTACATAATTTCAAGTTTTCTACCAAACTAATAACTATTATAGTATTATTCCTTTAAGTCTACCAAACTAATAACTAATAACTATTACATAATTTCAAGTTTAAGCCCATTACTTTTCAAACCGCCCATATAAATAGTGTCCAATAAAACCAGCCGGGCCCGGAGACTCTGCGCGTATATCAGAGGTGCATAAAAAACCCGAACCCGGAAACGGAACTGGACCCGAAAAAAATACGCGGAACCGGTTTTTTTAATACCCGGGTTTTTGATACTCGAACCTGTACCCGACCCTACCTGTAGGGTACGGACAGGGTATGCATTTCAGTATCAAAACCCGTACCCGGAACCAGTCCCGATTTATACATGGTAACACCCGAAAACCGGAACCGGGTTTCTCCAATAGCCGTAACCGGGTTTTTCAAATATCCGGTTTATATCCGAAATTACCCGAAAAATACCCGAAAATACCCCTAAAAAGTGCAACATCTTAAAAAATCCAATCTATACTCGAAAAATACACAGGAAAAAGCTCAAGAAAACCCATAAAAACCTGAAAATAGGGTTTATTCAATACCCGGAAATAGGGTGTTCAAATACCCGGTTTTAGAATACCCGGTTCTATACCCGACCCGAACCCGATGCATAGGGTATGTTTTTAGAGACAATATACGGACCCGAACCCGGTTTATTCAATACCCGGATTTGTGCACCTCTAGCGTATATTATTATTACATATATATAATACTAGCTTTAGAGCCCGTGCCACACACGGGATGATCCAAATTATAACGAATAAGAAAAAATGTATTACATCTATGCTTGTATCTATACTATGTGTCCATAAATTAATTTTATTTATATCACAAACTAAATGATATTTTTAAATGAACTTAACAAAAAAAAATGCACGTGCAGAAACATACCCGAGAACACTCTTTCTATTGAAATTTCCATTCTCAGTGTTATATATGTATAGTTAATTTTGGTTATTAACCAGTTTCGGGAATAAGATTCTTCATACAATAACAGTTTTAACTACTTAGCCTAAATACAGAATAAGTGTTACCTTTATTGATATATATTTATCAATTTACCACTCATTGAAGGAAAGGAGAACATTAAATTGTAACGACGGATACTCTTCAAAAATTATGTTTTTCTGAGCTACACCATGAAAAAGATTTTGATATGTTTCAGGAAGCTTCTCAATTTTGTCATAGTGACAAGATAAAAAATAACATGTTAACTCATTCAATTTTATGAATATTTTGTTTCATTTGAGCATAGTTTTGTATGACATGTTTCCCATACAATTTTCTGATCACCATTGAAAGAAAAGTTAATGCTTACACAAATATTTTAAATTTGATAAAAGTTAGAAGTATTGATAGGTCTGGGGGTGGCATGTCAAAAATTTTCGCAATCTTTTCTTAAATTTTAATAGTCGTGGGAAAAAAGTCAATTTGCCAAATCTAAAACCTTTTGATTATTTCCAAAAATGCCCTTGAAAATAATTTTGAAACCCGAATCATGTATAAAATTCTAAATTTCATCTGTTTGACATTTTCAAGTCAGCAATTTGAACCGGTAACAAATTTGATGATAAATCTATTTGCATTCTCAAACTTTTAAAAATACTCATATTTCTCATTTTTGACATATAACAAATTTTGATCTAAATGTAGTTAACTTGTACCAAACAATCTATTTATCAAATTTTGACCCATAAAAATCAAATTTAAGTTCCACAAAAAACCCAAAACAATTCTTTATAAAAAAACTAAAAAATTAAATATGATAAGCTTTGTCATGTTTGTAGTGATTGGTATATACTACCTTACATTTTAACACACACACACACACACACACACACACACATATAGTTACTAAATTAGCCGAAAAATAAATGATAGATATAAAACATAGATTTATAATTTATAAATTTATATGACAATTTACAATAATAATAATAATAATAAGAGATAATTTGATTGATTTAAAAAAATTGGATCGACTTTAAGCATACATTTATGATTTAATGATTAAAAAAATTACTTTGTAAAATGAAATCATATTCGAGTTTTGTTTTCTACAATATACATAGTACAATGGGGAAAGTGAATCGGTGCTGTCATGCACCTAAGCTTAGACGAAAAACCTTTCAAAACTTCGTCATTTTGATTAAAACCCTAAATGATAAAATTAAAACCCACAATTTAACTCAATTATTTTCTTGACGAATTGCATTCCTTCGTTTTTAGTAAATCAAACCCAATAATGTCATTCCTTCGTTTTGCTGCAAATCTCCATTTCTAGTTAAGTATTCACTGACTTTAGTAGATCTAAAACTACTTTTCTTATTTTTATTCAATTTCTCTACTTTCATTTTGTATACATAGGTCTTAGATGTCCAATTTCATATGATCTGGGTGTTAATTTAAAATATTAATGAAAATTAAATAACAAGAAAAAAAAGAAAAGGTGAAATCGATGAGCTGTGCTTAGGAATTGATAAGCAATTGTTTGGCATAAGGAATTGAAAAAAAAACAGAAGAATGTGGATCTGTGTATTTTTAGTGTTTCAATATATTTCAGTTTTGAAAAAATCAACCTTTTAGTTTTATCGGTTTTAATCAAAACGACGTAGTTTTAAAAGGTTTTTCGTCTAAGCTTAGGTATATGACAGCACCGTATTCACTTTCCCCTAGTACAATATGCTAATGATAACATTTGAAATTATATTCTTTTCAATTTTTGGCAAACATGGTTTGCTGTTAATTTTTGGATTTCACCAAGTATTTTGGAATATTTAATAAAATAATATGTTAATATTTATTTTTATAATTTTTTATAAAAATGTATAGATATAATATAAATAGACTATAAAAGGAAAGTGAATAATTATTGATTTATTACATATATTAGGGTAATTAAGATCTTAGTTTTGGAGGGAAAATAATTGTGAGATTTAACCAAAAGATGACAAGTGTGCACAATTATTTACTTTATTAGAATAGGTATATATATATATATATATATCCCAAGGAGGGAGGCGGGTGGATCTAACAATAATCTTGGATCAACCGAGCTTAGTGCTAGCGGAAATCACACTAAGCCACCTAAGCGGTCTCGAATCTTGAGATGTTATTTTCGGTTGGTTTGAGAGAAAGAGAGAAGGTTGAGAGAATGAGAGTTAGCAAAAGGTTTTCTATTGATCAACTATGAACCACTTCATATCTCATGGCATGCTTCCTATTTATAGGGAAGAATGCATGAGAAGTAAGTCACATCAAATGCCCAATGAGCTTTACAACATTATTTTATCTTAGGCCTATTACATTCAATACTAACAACTAAAGCCTAAAACATATAATTACAATACAAAAGACTAAAACAAAATGGGACTAACAATATACAAAGTAGGCCTATCTTCAACGTGATTGACTAGAATTTAAGTGGTTTTAGATAATTTGCTATCTTAGATAGCGGATTATTAGTACACATCAGCTTACTTTCCACATGGTTGTCCACATCATCCAATTGTTCAACAAGTGTCGTCCACATCAGTGGGGTGTGACATGTGGAATCTGCTATCTCAAATAGCGGATTACACAAAGCCCTTTTACCCCAAATTTTTGGTAGACCAACTTCATGAATCCCCCCCCCCCCCCCAATAATTTAGGGATGCAAACCAGTTGAACGCTACACAAAAGTGGCTTAGCATGAACCAACCTGATCTTAAACGAGTTTTGAGCTAAGCTCGTCCCTAATAATAAACTCCTTTACTAAACGAGTCTAAGCTTCATATATCGAACTCAACTAGGCTTGCAAGCCTAAACGAGACTAATTTTTGTGTAAAATAATAATTTTTATTCAATATATAAAATATTTATATATTACATCGTAATTACACATATAATTAGTATTACACATATAATTATGATTAATGTAACTAAATGATTTATATTATGTTATTTATATGAAGTTATAGCTATAAATAATTTGAAATTAATTATACATAGATGTTAGATAAACAGTTAATATATAACAAATGAATTGAGCCCAAGTCAAGCTAGAGCTTGAAATTTTCTCGAGCGATTGTCAATCTTTTTTATTATTATCAACATAGTAGCGATTATATGCTTCTTCTCTCTACCATTATCTAGTTGCATATTAGTACTCCTAAACATCTTTATGTAAAGTGTTCAGTGAGATCATGTGAAGTTCACAACATAATTTGTAGTGTTGTGCTGGAATGTTTTCTAACCATTGAAATTGCTAGAACAGCATCTTGTGAACAATCTTGTATGAGGAACACAATTTTGATTGAAAACTTGACAGAAAAAAAAGGTAACACCTATTGTCTTTCTTGGGTGTCGACCGTGATGGGTTGATGGGTTGATGAGTTCAACCCAATCATAAACCGTTTAACCAATTTATTTAAATGTTTCAAACAAGTTGACAGATAGTAATTAAAGTGTAAACGTGCTAATCAAGGATGGGCGTAAAATTTTAAAAATGGTTTAAACGAGTCATGGACGGATTAGCGTGGTTTCCATGTTTAAATAAACTAGTTAAACACAATCTAAACACACCTTGTTTAATCAAATAGGTCCATCTGAACATGGTGGATTTATTTAATGGGTTACATATGAAAATCCATAACTTGAATTAGTGTTTTCTTGGAAATTGTCATCCTACGCATGGCCACAGGTCCAAGTCCAATCACCCGAGAGGCCCATCAGTGTTAAAAAAAAGTATATATAATTTTGTTAAAAGACAAAAGGCTACAAAATGAGTAAATGACTCGTTAGTGTAATGAAAAGAGCGTTAATCCATGAAAAATAAACTTTCCTAAGTATTTTATGTGAGTAATTTTAGTAACTTGTTTATTAAATAATTATTATTTTCTTTTGTTTTAGTTTGTATTAGGCTTTGAAAATGCAACTCGATTGGTAAAATTATCAAATTGTTTGTCACAAAAATAAAAATGTGATTTTAGGGACCTTTTTTGCTATGCCCCGAAATTTTAAGACAATTTTGCTTTTGCATACTATATGCATCTGATCTATGCATGCGTGGCACGCATAATAAAGATGAAAGTTTACTTTTATTACCGGATTTAGATCAACATGACACTGGAGAAACAAATTCCACAAATTTATGAGTCTTTGTCTACACAACATCATAACAAAGCAGAATATATCCCATTATTTGGTCCAACCAACTATCGTGAGTGAAGTTTTTAACAAGAATAAAGACTAATCTCATCTCAACAACTATTGGGTACTTTAAATACATGCTTTAAGACCCCTAAAGGGTAAATATGCATCAATCCTTTTGAAAATCCTTATGTATAAAGACTTGAATTAGCCTTTGCTTCGACCTCTACCTTGACAGTTCTACACGAGTTTGTAGTTTTTAACTCTCGAATGTAACCCCTCGACGTTGCGGTATTTCACAAGAACAATCTTCTTAACAAGTGTTTTTTCAGGTGGTCATAAAAATAAGAAGTCATTTACAAGGTCGGCTCAACGAATGTGGATACCTAAATCAAAATAAGATTTTGGAGCCTTTTGATGACAATTATTAAGAAAAAAATATTGCTTATTACAAGTTTTGAACTCATTTTAAACTCATAATCTATAGTTTAGTAACAAACAAGCATATTACCACAACAATATACTACTTTAAATTTACTTTACACATTATAATATATTTATATATAATTTTATTTTGGACTTGAAGACCTTAATTAAGTGTGAGCCTAAAGCTCTAACTTATTTTCGTTGACCCACGGACCAGCCCTGGTCATTTACCACTTTGGGTTTTCTCATATGAAATACACGCCTATGTTGATATTTATGGTCACCTATGAATGTTTTTTAGCATCCAAGTTCATTTTGCAACCCATGTACTATACACTATCATTAGCATTAAAATCTCTCATATCAACTTATTCGTCTTGTAAAATTTATAAATATATTAGTTTGATCAGGGTGTGAATTTCTAACACCTCAATAACTTTCCACAGAATTTGTGGGTTCGTGTTGGTTTCGGGTCATGCCATGAACAACGTGAGTGTGAGACACACCTTGTTACATAAAAAGTTTGGACTATGAACCAAATTTAATAATATCAGAACACTTTGGAAACACATCTACTATGAATTATGATAAGTTCATTTTCATTCCCTGAGTCATGTACCGACAACTCGACAAGCCTTTTGAGTTTGGCACACACCTTTGTTGTTTCGAAGTTGAAATGATGACAACATACAAGTATGGAACGATCCAACATTTTTTACCCTTTAATTTTTTGTCAGGGAAAAATTTTATTTATGCATCTGAGTGATCTGAGTAAGTCAAGTTCGACCCAATGCTTTATTTTTATTCTAGTTGAACAGTCTTTCTCTTCACATATAAGGAAAATGAATATAGTTGTCTACATGCATCTCCTTTTTCGTTCTAAAGAATAATACAAGATACGCGAATATAATGTTTGATGTCGTATTTGTTTCCAGAACGTCACAATAATGTTTGATGCCATATTTGTTATCCAAAACATGATGTTCGTGTCTAATATGGGTATCGTTTGCTTTCTTATTTTGTTTGAATACTAAAAGAAACATCGCAGCAATTGTTCATTGCGTATTCCTTCGAAAGGACCACATGCAAGTTGATCGATACACGGTTCGAAAGTTGAATCGAATAACATGTGCACGAGACAACTCAAACTTTGTCGTCATTTTTATGCATGTCTTGTCTTTATATATTAGTATTTTTAAGTTTTAAAAAAATATGAAATAAAATATTATTTTTTATTTAATTTTTGAAAATTAAATTGGAGAATATTCGTACAGACGGCAGCATTTTTATTTATTTATTTTTCTATCAAAATTACATGAAGAGATTTATAGGAATATCCATAGAACATATTATTCCAAGTAATTTTGTTCTTTACTTTTTGTTGATTTTGAATGTTATCGAATTCAAATACAAAGGTTAAATTAATAATATTAATAAAGCAAAAATAACGTTGACTTGTATTTATTTATATCAAATACATCGACTCTAACCCGGACACACGTAACATCGTGTAACCGAAATATGACATATTTAACTTATTTATCTGAAGAGTCACGGTTTCACAAGGTTGTAAAAGAGTTGACATGTTGCAAGTCAGTTATAATCAAGTTGTAAGTGTGTTAGTATGGTTTACATCATGTATAAAATTTTCCAGCTGAAAAAAGATAAATTTACACTACCGAACAAAAAAATTTAGAGGCCGGGGTCACCCCTAGCCCCAACTAAGCCACGCCCATGCCGGTCAGGCTTGATATGCAAAATGCAACCGTTGGAGCTAGTCTGGTTTGGAAATATAAATATGCTTTATAAAAAAATATTTCTCTTGAAATATACTAATACTAATTAAATTTGATAATGGTAAACTTATAAAATAAATAATATAAAGTTTTATGAAAGTATATAAAAGTTAAATGATATCTAGAAATGTGGATAGGACTTAGGATGTCCAAATTGACTTAAAAAAACCGAGAAACCTTTTAGTTCTTCTAGCTAGAACAACTTTATAACTTTATTTATTTTTTTATAAAATTGGCCCGGTAATATATGAAAATTAAAGCCATGGTACGTGTATGGACGGAAAACAAAGTCGATCACGAGGGTATAACTACAAACCTGAAATTTGGAATTAATCATACACATTTTTGCATTTGATGATATCCGCTTGATCTGTTTACACAATAGTAACTATTGAAAAATAAGAAATACATACAGTATGTTGAAATTGTTAGAAACTTTAAATTATTCAAATTAAATAACTGGTGGAATAGTCGTATGATTTTTATTTAAATTTGTTTTAAGGTAAGTTTAAGATTGAGTTTCGATAGAGCAAACAATTTACCACGCGACACTAAGTTAAACGGGTGGGCTCGGGTCATAAATGCGTAGAATCGTTAATGACTCGATTAAATAAAAAGGTGTCTAAATGGGTTCAATTTGCTTGACCTGTTACCTAGTTGTGTGAAAGGGGTTATATACGTCAACATGACACGTTTATAACATGTTTATCCAAACTATATAAATTATGGTTTTCTAAATAATGAAAAAATTCTCATAAACCCTAAGACTCCATCGAGCATCTGATCACTCTTCAATATTCACTCTCATTTTCATTAGTTGCCTCTCATAGATCGCTAAGCAAATGCCTTTCAAAGATATTTAGAGTCGACTTAAGTCGCAATACAGTATCATCACTTTAGCAGCCAACAATTCCACTAACATCTCAGTTCAGCAGCACGCAAGTTCTTCTGACCTCCCAGTTTAGCAATATGCGATTCACCCTGTCTCTCAATCCGTGTTCTTTAATCGAGCCTTACCACAAGTTGCTTTTATGATTTTATGTCAATTAGCTTATGCAATTACTTCCATTAATTTGACGGACAACATACATTCAAACTGTCACGTTTAAATCATATAAGATCATATTATATATCGCAAATTTAATTGCCATCGATTAATGGACGCTAGACATTTGCGAGTCACAATTTTATAATCAAATAAAGACCAAAATTAGCAAAACTCGTCTTAAGCCCTACCCATTAATTAATTAAAACTCGATAATAAAATTAATTAAATTTCTAGGTGTATGGTGCGGTTTTGGGCTAAAACCAAACCAAAACTTTGGTTTTTGAATTTTTGAAACCGTTCAGTTTAGGTTTTTTCAGGTTTCGTCATATGAGCTTGAAAATTTTAGGCTGAAAAAAAAAAGTTATGATGGAAATAATGAATTTAGGTATAAATAAATAGTATGGTTAATTATAAGTAAGTGACTATTATATATTTGATCAAATATTTGAGTTATATATTTATTAAATTCTTATAAATTACTTAAATAAACAAATAAAAATCTAGGAATTCAGTTTAATTCGATTTTAAAAAAACATAAAACAAAAACGTCATTTTTTATTTCGATTCGATTTTTTCATTTTCAAATCGGTTCTTTGTTCTTGCACACTCTTAAAATTAACCATTTAGCTTTTTTGATAAAAGTATTTCATTTGATAAATCTTGAGAAAAATTAAAAAAAGTAAAAGTGAGTACCGACCCCACACGTCACGACACACCACGACAAAACCGACACGTGTCAAATCTCCTATATAATAACCACCAATACCCAACGTCATCTAATAATATCAACAAACTAATTTTCAAAACCTTCAATACACACACAAACACTAACACAACAATGGCAACCAATCTCATCCAATTTCAACCACACTCCATCATCCGAGCCTCCGCCGCCGCCTCCGACCACCGCAAACCAGATTCCAACCGCCCGAACTGGTGGACCCCACTTTTCGGGTGGTCGTCTGAGCCCGACTACATGAATAACAACTCTGATAAAATCCGTCCTACTACTAATAATAATATTAGTAAGGATTTTACCACAAAATCTAATCGGTCTCTGGCGCCAGAAGAATCTGATCAGAGACCGGTTAGATCTCTAAACTCCGATAAAATCCGTACTACTAATAATAATAGTAGCAGTACGGATTTTACCAGGAGATCTAACCGATCTCTGGTCTTGGAATCCGATGATGTGGAGCAGAGATCGGTTAGATATCGGGGAGTCTTCACCGACGAGAAGGCGAAGAAGCTGAGGATGTTGACTAGTGAAACGGAGTCGTTTCATGATGCCATGTATCACTCTGCGATTGCTTCTCGGTTTGCTTCTGATTTCTCTGGTCGTAGTGACAATGTATAATAAGTGGATTAAAGGTGTAGTTGTTTTACTTTATGATGTTTAAACTATGATAAGATGATATCATAATGTATACATGTAATGGTTTTTTTTATATTAACATGTAATGCTTTGTATATTAGATGAAATGATTTGTATTTAAATAGTGTTTGTTTTAGTTAAATATAAGTGCATAACTATTTTGAAAACTATTGTATTAACGTAGCGTAACACTTGGAACAATAAGGTATTTGAGTAAATTTTAATATATTTGGGGTTAAAGATTGGATTGTGAGACATAGTGTTAAAACTGGTGGTTGCTCTAATTATTATTGGTGGTTGCCGGAAAATTGTGACGGTCAAGTGTGGGGACGAGGGGATTTATTTTTTCTTTTTACGTTTTTATGCATTTATATAAATAGTCCTTATAAATTTTGCGTGTTTACACAAATAGCCCTCATGTGTGCAATGCACATGTGGTGACGTAAGTGAAAACTTAAGTTTTGTTAGAATAATTGAAAGTCATTTTTTTAAAGGACTTATTCGGTAATTTCTAATAAACAAAATTTGTAATTTTAGTCTTTATTTTGCCAACAAAGCATTTGCATTTATAGTAAGTTAGATTGTTTTTTTTTTCTTTTTTTAAATAATTTGATTTGGTGTAGAGTAATTTGTTTACAAAAGCAGATGTAAAAAATTAACGATAATATGGAAATGTAAGAATTTGTAAAGATATATGATGCTTGTTTCTAGGCTTTTGCACGCATAACGATGATCTTATAAGGTCAAGTGTCCAGGGGTGACAAAGCTGAGTTGTTTGGGCGATATTCGGCGGCAACCCCCCCCCCCCCCCGCGGCGATGTGTGGGGAGACAAGTGGGTGGGGGGGGATATGGATTTGTCACCTGCCTGTGTGTGTTGTGTATATTGAAAATAATAATAAAAAGGGGGGTT